>NW_022684135.1:724951-759700 GCF_011630105.1 Anneissia japonica | reverse complement strand
AAATAGACAATGTTAGCTATCAAAGAGCGACGTTGTTTTTCATTGGGACCTTCGTCCCTTCAAGGCTAGGCCTATATCATCCTAGCTAGTCTAGGCCTAGAGTAGGATAAGGCTAGCGCGAAATGTGGACGTTGGTACGAGTAGGTTAGTCTACAAACGTCGCCTAAAGTAATTGATTTTACTCGGCAGAACGAAAGAAGGAAACTCCGCTTTTCAGTCGTCTTATGCACTCGTTTTTTGACAAACAATGACCTTTCAGAGGTCAAATTGCTGTCAAGAATATCAATTGGCTGCTTCGCAGCAATCATTTCCCTGCTACGAAAACATGTTCAGTTTGAACTCAAATTACGTTTCTGTACGAAACTGTAAGAAAATGAGACATAAAGAAAATGATAGTTAACAAGTTGCATAAACTATTTGTCCTAGTTATAAATGGAGATACGTGCGGAAAATATAAAATATAAGCTTTAAAACTTATCAAAAACCTATGAAAATTACAAATGATGGTGTACGAACAAACACATATAGGATCCACTTCAAATAGTCGTAACTTTTTAACGAAAAGGCGAATTTTTATGCGGTTTTTTGTAAATTATTCTTCGTAAAACTCTCTGATACAAATTTATTGAACAGCGGAAAATTGCTCTACTGGTCGTTTGTCACGAAATTATTTTCTCTACAAAGACAAAATTTTAACAACTGAGGGCGCAAGATCGTCGGAAAAGTACCCTATTGACAAAAGACAGGCAGTTAGTCCATAGAGAAAATATGGTTAGTCACAGTTCTCTTTGAAGATTCAGTACACCGCGCTTCGCTCATTGGCTGTAGATAAGTAGATAAATGTGTTGTGAAATAACAACTCCCTGGTTTAACCAACTCGGCCGTTTTACAATTTTTTTTCTAAATTTTCCGCAAGTAATTCACTATTATTATTTTTTATTCAAAGCCAATAGTGACAAATAACAGAAACATAGAAATATTTATATTGTTAATTTTTATCCAATCAACAAAAACTAAAATTACGGTAATGATATTAAACTTTGTTCTAAGAGCGTCCGATTGGGACGCAATCGTCGTTTCATAGAATAAAAATAAAACCATAGAGGGCGCAATGTATTTACCAAAAGTGAAGTAATTTTTGTTTTGTTATATTCTGCTGGAATTGAAGACGAGATTAAAGACACAAAAACACAAAATGTGAAAGTGATTACTCAATAAATAGCTTTTATCAGAAATCCGAATAAGCCTACCTGTGTCAAGAGTATTATTACTAGCTGGCATGGTGGGTTTTGACCCAAACAAAGCTAGGCAGTTGACACCATTCGACCACGCTGCTGCTGGTGCAGTGAGCGGGATAGTCACCCGGGCTGTTGCCCAGCCGCTCGATGTTCTCAAAATAAGATTCCAGGTACTGTAGGGCCTAGGCTTAGACTTTGTTGTCATTAGGGGAAATTAGGGGTGGGCGGGGGGTGGAGGAATTTTTTTTTCTCTTGTCTGGTATTTTAAACATCATTGAAGGAAAATAACATCCAGTAGTTTTAATAAAGGAACTCGTGAAAGAATAGTTTAAATCATAATCCTTCTCTCTCAAATAATATTGCAGTAATTATAACAGTATTAATTAAACTTCTGCTTTGATTGAAATGTACATTTTGTATAATATTATAAAACTATTATCTTCTCAAATAAAGTTTTTTGCAACAGTTTTAACAATATTTGCTTTACTGTACTTGTTGTTCATCCATCGATTCGAATGAAGAACACCTTGATCACAATGTGTAGTAGTGTGGTCCAGTAATTATTTTTTATCTTCGTGTGTACATTTGTAGCTGATTCGTCCAATCCTGGCTTTAAATTTGCTTCTACAATGCGAATACAGTGTCCAGCCCATCGAAGTTGATGTTTAGAGAGTATAACGTCATAGATGCTTAGCATATTATTGGCTTTTTGTTGTAGTATATCAGTATCTGGAACTTTATCTTGCCATTTGATGTACATTTTATTACATACAACGAATTAATATCATCTGTTTGTGCTTTATTCTTTTAATAAAATTTCTTTATTTGGTATTCTTCCGAAATTTATTTTATATATTCTTTTTCTTTTTCCAGCTTCAAGTGGAGCCATTGAAACTTGGTCCAGGCTCAAAATACACTGGCCTTAGGCAGGCTGTGTGCAGGATATATCAGGAAGAGGGTGTCACTGCTTTCTGGAAGGGACATGTCGCTGCCCAATCCTTGTCTGTAGTTTTTGGGATTACACAGGTAATTAAGCATTTAAATTTAATATTATTATTAAACAATATATAATGATGTTGTTATTGTTATTATGTTATTATTCTTCCATCCATTCCATTGTCGTCATCCCAGTCATTCTATCCTGACATCTTTCGGTTGTTTTTGTTTTGGAAAAATCATGTGACATGCCTAAATATGGTCATGATCACATCACATTACAACCATATACAGGCACATCATGACTATATATGGATATATGAGTTATTTTTGTCAAAGAAAATTTTAATGGTTTGGACAGCTTTAAATATTTCAAATTTATTATTTCAGTTTGTCAGCTTTGAGTTCCTAACTAAGAGTGTATTTAGCCGGCTTCCTGAAAATCTGACACAGCCCGTCTACAAACCAGTCTATCACTTTTTTTGTGGGGGTATTGCTGGGTGTGTGTCTACCTGTGTGTCGCAGCCTGTTGACGTCTTGAGAACTCGTCTTGTATCTCAGGGAGAACCAAAGGTACTTTAGTGTACAAGTTTAATATTTCTCACGTCAGCTTAAATGTGTCCCCGACAATGAATCGTGTCGGGCTGTGCGTCGTACAACGCTGTCTGAGTTGGTATTTGAGATACTGGGAATGGTGACTTGTTAAATACTGGAAAGATTTAGCATTATTTTTTTTACTATTAACCAGGGTTTTGCTGCAAAGCAGTGCTAGCCAATATATATTTTATTAAAGGTCAAATAAATATATTAAAGGTCAAATAGTATATTTAACATTAAATTCAATCAAATGTAATCATAGAATTATCTTTCTGTCTGTTATTAAAATGTAATTATTTTACAGTATGTAATTAACAGTAAAAAGCAAGTAGCAGACTAATACATATTAATACACAAGTTTCGATCACGCTATGGCTCTCATCAGGTGAGTGTGAAGAAGACCAGTGTATGCTCAAAAGGTTGTGTATTAATAAAATTGGTTAGTTTAATGTTGTGCCCTTTTTTTTACTGATTATTAATTAGACTAACTCATTCACCTTTAGGCAAGACTTTTTTTCATTTCTTGTTTCGCAAACTTATTTTACTAAAGATCGTCAGAGAAAAAAAAATGTTTGTTTTCTTATTTAGCAAATGGTTTTGCTGAAAACATCCAGACAAGACATAGAAGAAAATAAAAATACAATTTCATTGTTGACTGTAAACAGTGTATTAATGGGATGGCTAAATGCCTTAAATTTATATAATTGGGAAGAAATATACATCTATTTTTGGAGAAGCGGTTGGCGTAATAAAATTAAAGAAAACCTTTTATTGTTTTCTAAAATTTTCATTTTTTGTGGAGGCGGGTACGTCAGTTGGCCAAAAATAAAATTTTGTTTTTATTCGAAATCATCATTTATTAGCAAGAGGCAGGTTTGCTAAACAAGGTATAAAAAAAGTACAAAACTAAAATAATTCAATTTGAGTTCAAATCTTATTCCTTTAAATTTGTGTGTTATGAATCCATATTCATAATAAAAATTAAAAACTAGAATGATCAATGGTCATATATTTATATAGCGCCTTCCACAGAAAACCGTCTCAAGGCATTTTTGAAGCCACAAGGAACAAAGACAAAAGAACGCGAAAGGGGGGAATCCATTTATATAAATTATAATTTTTTTTTTTTTTTTTGTGTAGGTATACAAAGGCATCAGACATGCAGTGGGTATGATGTACAAGGAAGGTGGTATACAGACATTCTACAAGGGATTGACACCTACTATCATACAGCTGTTTCCTTACACCGGCCTTCAGTTTGGTTTCTATTCATTCTTCAAGACTGCTTGGAATTCAGCTATCTCTAAGAATAATGAAATAGGTACTGATTTAGTGTAATTTTTTATGGTATACATATTTATGTTTATGTTATTAAATCCTACAAAGAATGATCCATAACCGCAGGGTAATTGGGGCTGTGTGGACCGGTACACATGGGTAACCCCCAACTCATCTCAAAAGAAGTACCGAGTTCTTTAAAGTGCACATGAGCCAATTGTGTACACTGGGCCTACAGGTTATAGTCCTTATCCTAGAAGACTTGTTCCACCATCAGAACCATAGGTGAGTGTAGGTGTGTTCAAACCAGCGCTGATATTCTGCTGTAGGCTCCTTTATATGACTTGCCTTAACCACTCATCTTCGGCAATATGCCAACCCTGGGAAACATATCTCGGGTATTAACCCATCCTGGATAAGGCCCTATAAAAAATATTATTAGTTTATCACCCTATCTGGGCAGGAAAAGTGACGAGGGAGGGAGGGAGGCTTTTTTTTTAAATTTTTTATTTTGCTTAAACCAAATATCACCATTGGGTTGTTTGCTGGTGCATTGATATTCAAAGTAAAACATGATTTAGATAATGCAAGCAATATCTACTAATATAACTATTTAATAAAATAAATGAAAAAAAAAAATTTTTTTCAACAAAATTTTTTTTTCCCAGTACCATAGAAGACATGAGCGTGCAGGTGATAAACTAATAATTTTTTTATTGGGCCTAAGCTGACCCTTGGAAACCCATATCGGGTATAAACCCATCAGCTGTGTTTTAACCTAGTGAAAACCACCTCATGTATAAACCCGTCCTGGATAATAAACTGAACTGGAAAACCTACATGTACATACACGCCCCAACTTTAAAATAAATTTTTTTGCAAAGTCTTCTTCCTAAAGTATAAGCCAAGCCCCTAATTTTTCTATGAATGTTCAAATTGAAGGTCATACAGGGAGTCGCACAGCCTTTTAGCAACAGTTTTTGCATCTTCCAGGCAGTAATGCCAAATGATCTATGTAACATCAATGATACTTTTAGACTACTTTATGTTACTTATTTTTAGCATACTGTGATGTTTTACAGTAGTTCACATATGTTTACCTTTAATCTGCAGGTTCCATTGCAAGTGGGTTGTGTGGATCCGCAGCCGGGTTCTGTTCCAAGATCACAGTCTACCCACTCGACCTTATCAAGAAAAGACTGCAAGTGCAAGGATTTGAAGAGGCCCGTAAGTCCTTTGGTTCTGTTCAGAAGTGTTCTAGTCTGTTAGATTGCATATGCTCCATAGCTAGGCATGAGGGCTTAGGTGCATTCTATAAGGGACTGTCACCGAGCCTGCTCAAGGCTGTTGTTACTGCTGGCCTTACATTCTCAGTATATGAACAAACTTGTGCAATATTGTCTTATCGACATGGCAGTTGACAGCGCTCATTTTAAAACATTTACTGCAATTTTTCCCCAACCAAAACATGCACATTTCCATCAGCGCAGAGTATTATGCATAAAAACTATTTAATAACTGTTACATATATTGCCATAAATTATTTTTTGTATTTATAAATATAAGTATAAACAATATAATTATCAGGTGAATGCGTATGGAACTTGCCTTCCGTGGGAACCAGTTTTTGAATTTTGGATTTTGAGGTATTTATCTTTCTAGAATGTCTTTTTCTAAATTTGTTGTTTAAGAAAAAAAAACTGTTATCGGAATTATAAGATTGTGTGTTTGTGTGAGTGATGTTGCATGATCTGTTCATTTGTTTTTGTTTTGTTCAGATGTTTATCTTCGATATATTTTATTGCTGGGATAATTGGAGGACTAGGGATTAATTATCCCTGAGAAATTCTCCATGGTAAAGAATAAAACTAACAAATAAACAAACCCCCACGGTGCAACTTGTCTAGAATTGGTAGTGCAGTACCTTTGTGTTGACCATAAACTGTCCCCAATTATTTTTTTTTTTGGCGCAATGCAATGAATTCTCTTTAATGTAAGTATAATACCTGTTATTTCAATTTTGCGTCAGGCAAATACCATACGAGTGATATTTTGCCCTACCTGACCGAACACTCAGTACGTTCCCAAATACTTTAAAAAAAAGTTTACAAATGTCCCCATTCGCAAAATTCTCGCCCAAATCACTTGCAAATTTTTTTTGCAAGTATTTTAGGACGTACTGAATATTGGGTATAACATGTTAGGTAGGGCAAAACATCACTAGTACTATAATACCTACCATTCAATATTCATCAAAATTGCTGGTTTTTAGGAACTTAGCAAACTACAGTATCATCTGTTGATATTCTTTGGATTGTGCCTAATAATATACAGTTTTTTATTGTAATGTATGCAGGATTACATTGTAAGAATTAGTTGTGCTAGGGGTTGTAGAGGGAAAATTAACACTGTGTGTGTTCGAATGGATAAATTTACAGTAGAACCCCTATTAAGGGGACACCTTTGTGACTAAAAAAAGTGTCCCCTGAATAGGGGTTGGCTGTAGTGTTAAAATATGTACCTTCCCATGTTTCATGGCTGAAAAAGTGTCCCCTTAATTAGGAGTCTCCCCTTAATAGGGGTGTCCCGAAGGAGGGTTCTACTGTATACCTGTATGCTAAGAATAAGAGACTTGGTTTAAAAGCATTGCTCCATCCTGTAAGTGGCAATTGTACTTGCTGTGGGATGTGAAGGAAATAAAAATAAAAATTTTAATTTGCATGTCAAATCATCAAGAAAAAAAATGATTGAATTATCATCTTGGGAAGCAATTCAAATTGTATTTAATTGTTAATTTTTTTGTGTAAATTTACATTCAAATGCATTTAAAATGTACTGTACCTATGAAAGTTTATGCAAATTATAGTTTTATAAATATATTTATTGCCCTACCTCATAGTGGGTTTTTATTGTATTTATTATATCACACAGTGAGTTTGAATGGTGTGTATAAACGTACCACACATTAAATATTGTATTAAAATATCAATTGTTAAAAGCTATGAAAATAGATAAGGATGTAGTTCGTAAAATTTTACTGTAAAATTAGTTTTTTAAAAATTAACTGATTGTAAACTTTCAAATAATGCAGTGCATAGCATTAAATATCAAAACATATTTGGATTATTTAAATATGTGTTGTTGTTTTATTTATTTTTTATTGTATTTCTTTAAAACCAACAAACAAGGATAATTCAGAGCTTAATACTACAAGCTGGTTTGATTTAAGGAGAATTGGATTTGGAAATTATTTAATTTATATTTTATAATTATATATATCAAACCACCAATAAAATATTGGCAGTGGCTCTTATTACACCAGTTTTAAACCAAGTCATAATTCTGATTGGATATTGTTATGGTCCTAATCTATAACATCCAATCAGAATAAACCAGAAGGTTTAAAAGTTGGTGTAATAATGGCCAGTCTTAAACCAAGTCATAATTCTGATTGGATATTGTTATGGTCCTAGTCTATAACATCCAATCAGAATAAACCAGAAGGTTTAAAAGTTGGTGTAATAATAGCCGCTGCCTAAAGTATTACCACCCAGTCTTGTTTTAATGAAATAAGTTTTAATTTTTAATTTAAAAGGGAGTAATTTATCACAAAGGAAAGTTACAGATCAAAATAATAGATATACTGTAGTACAATATTTAAAAAAGAATAAAAACATTTTAAAAAAGAATTAAAACATTATAAAAATTATAGTACTGTATTTAAAATATTTTCACTATTTTGTATTATATAAACAAACAAAATATGCACAAATCCTATAGCAATGATTAATGTTGAATGTCAATAGAGTTTTCACAAGCTTACGATAACGAATACATTTACGTCATCAGTTTTTTAGAGAACCCGTACCTACATTTGCATATTTGTCACAACGAAGGGGGATTCATGCCTTTCGAATAAATCATATTCAGTTCCATCAGCATATTCTGAAGAATTTTTTATGCACGAATGACTATAATGATAATAACGTATTCATATTTGTTGTTTTCGCAAGGTTGCAAAATCTCCTTATCTAATTTTGTAAATGCAACATATTTTTCATAGTTTATTTGTTAATTATTTATTAAAAAATTTACATCGCAAGCACAATTATAGTTGTTTTTTTGTCTTATTATTTTTTAGCTTGTAGTAGACATGTTAAATCTATTCTCTATACTGAAATTATTACCTGTACATGATTTCTCCGTATTGATTTTGATTGTAATGTTGAGAATACAATTAGTTACATCTGGATTTGCCTAATGAATATGTAAAAGGTTCTAATTCAGAAAAGGAGCATACGGTTAGAGCCAATCGATCAAACAGTATTGTTGTTCCTTCCATCCGAGGTAAATGGTATCTTCTCAAGAACTATATTTTCAGAAAGTATAAAAATTAGCTAGTAGTACATTAGGCCTACTTCCATTGCACTTTTGGCAGGTTTGATGCTAAACAAAGTAACCCCTCCCATGTATGCATTGCTATACCACGGTATCGATTGAAGTTTTTTTTGCCTCAGCCCTCTAGGAGCCATATACATTTGAACTCGCTGAAGTCGAATCCAAAATGGCATTGAAAAACTGTTCTACTTTAAGTAGAACAGTTTCGAATTTGGCTTACAGATCGTTAATTAATGGGAAACAACAATTTGGCATGTAAAATAAGATCAACTTAGAAATTATTTGACTTTTAGGCAAGTCAACTTAGGAAATTTTAACTGTACTATACGTTTCAAATGATAGTCATCTTCCTTGCATTTACATTCCCATCTCTCCATCTTCAGATGCTATCAATCTGTTCTGATCGTCACCTGACTCTGCGACCTTTGACACTTCTTCCTCAGTGGTCGCCAGGAACAGACTATCAGGTCCGACCATATTTGCTCAGCTTCCTCTTTTCTACCAACTTCATAAGTTACCCTTGTGGCTTTCGAATTGTTTCCCTTTTCTATTAATTTGTGTTTCAATTAAAGTATTCCAGTAAGAAATATAGATTTGACGATTTTATAGAAAAGTAGATGGCAGCCATTGAATGAAATTTCTGAGTAAAAAATTTGCATAATTAACAGACAGTATACAAGTCTGGTTAATGCCCTTTTATTTTTTTTAATTTTTTTTTAAGTGGCTCATAAAAATATTTAATGGAGGAAGTTTCATCTTCAAGAAAGAAAAACATATTTTTAATTTCCTGTTTACTTTTATCCAGACATTTTTTTTAAAAACCAAAACATGTTTTAAAGCCCTGTTGAAACTATCGAATTTTATTTGACAAACAACTATTGTATGCCCATATATGGTCATGATGTGATGTCATCATGACTACAAAAAACTGTTGCATGCCCATATATAGTCATGATGTGCCTATATATGGTCATCATGATGTGATGTCATTTGACCGTATTTATCATGTCACATGTTTTTGTCAAATAAATGTTAGTACTTGTCCGGTATTTTTAAGAGCTGAGTAATTATTTTATAGGCAGCTAATTTTAGTTTCAGTTCAGTTGTTGTTATATGTCTTGTCTTTTGTTTTCAGTTCCTTCTGTTTACCATCATACTGTATTGTGGTTTTTACCTTGTTATTTTTGGAGGAACCTTCAAAAGTCTTGTTTTGCACTGTTGAAAAAATAGTGTGTTCTCCGAATTAATTACCTATCATCCCAAAATAGTTCATTTTTATTGTCAATCGAAAAGCATAACACATCCTGTTGTACTGTAGTTTCCAACATTACATCAATCATTAACCTTTAAACCCCTTTATACCAAAGGAATTCTTCATTTTTCTGGTTCATGGCAAACTCCCTGTTGGGACACCTAATGCCCAACTCGGACAACGCATTCTGACGCGATTTGTTTTTGTGCCAGGTCTTTATGAGTTATAAAGTTGACACGATAGGTTTGTATTTGGGACGCGCGTTATAGAATATTATATATAATATTTAATACAACGGCCTAAAGACTGTCCCTGACAATAAATCACGTCGGGGTGTGTCGTACGACGCTGTCCGTGCTTTCCTTTAGGGTATGAATTCACAGGTGACATTTACGTGCCCTTCAAATTGTTTTATTTTTTTATATCATTCAAAGCCTGTTCTCTGATTAAAAAAAATAGGTTGATTGAATAGGTAAACGTGATATCCTTGAATAATTTCTAAAGAGCAGCTGCCATACCTCCTATTAAATCTTGTTATAGTCTATGTGCTGTAAAATCCATGCTTATCTCAGATCTGCCAAGTGTCTCGCATTCAGCGTGAAAAGCACGCAGCAAGTTTTTGTCCCGCTGTCCCGCCCAAGATTTGTAAAATGTAGTTAACACTATCGCATTTCTTTACTGCATAGGTTCATGCATATGATAGGAGTGGAATGTTACACTTTATACTCTTGTATTCTAAAAATGATTGAACTAGATCACAGGTTGGCAAAGTGCAGTCCACCAGGGATTTTTTTGTAGTCCGTGAAAATGAATTAAAAAACCCTATGTGTGCAGCCTGCTAAGCAACATTGCCTAGAAAACACCTTGTTTTTTATGGCCCGACATCAATCATATGTAAGAAGTAAAAGTCAAATTAAAACTGAGAATGAATTGGTGTAAAAGCAGTTCTTGGAGGTTTTTGGAAGCACACTGGAAACAACAAAGTTTGGGTGCAGCCCTCGGCGTTAAATCAAAACTTCACTTTGGCCTCTGACTGATTTTTATGCCCATCCTTGAACTAGATGAAATGGATTTCCTAAAATGGTAATTTTGTTTCCCTATCTCCCACACCTATTCAATGCGTGAATCTTTATGAGGTTTACGGAGTGTAGTTGTTTTTTGTTTTTTTCCTCCTGTGTGTTGGGGTTAAACCCAGGGCCTTGAGATTAAACAGCAAGCACCTTAACCACTAAGCCATTTGACTTCACTCATTGTATATTCTGCATATGAGTATAATATGTGGTGAAAACAAGCCAAGCCATTCATTCACTCCTTGCAAATCGTGTTTCAGATATAATGGCCAAAATATTTTGGAATTTTAAAATTTTCGAAATCTATTTTATTGCATTAAACTAAACTTTGCATATATATATCTATACATCATGCTATGTTGTTAGTTTCCCATTTTCCACGTAAAAACAAATTTTATTAACAATTTGGTGATGGCCTCTACCTGAGAAATGCCCGAAATTGTAAACTTTGAAGGCTGATTTTTCAAATATTGTTAGCTGTATGTTTGAACTCCTGTAACTTTATAATGAAATGTCAGATTTAAATGATTCCTTTACCATTTTGTAACTTTCATTTTACTACTTAACCCTGTACTAATTCCTAAAAATCAATTTTTTTGCAAGTAGTGACTAGTTTGGCTTGTCTTTGTCACATATCATAACTTTTTATTTTTTATTTTAATGTTTTTAAGTTCCTAGGTTGGTAGTTAGATCAGTGTATTTAATAAGTAAATGGACGGATTTTTGCATTATCTAATTTGTTTACCAACTTCAAATATTAAATATATTGTATATGGACTCCACCTGTGAAACCAGAACATGGAATAGTTGTCAATACTCACTTATTACAGTATATCTATCTATATTAAGTTAGAGTATCAGTGTATGAGTATCATTATGTAAACAGAAATGCCTGATAAAACACTTAACTGGTATCCAACAAAAGTATTGTTAAACCGCAGGTTGTGATCAAACACCACTGATGAAAGCAGAACTTATAAATAGTTATCGAGTATTTACTCATCGGTGTCGAGTTGCTATATCAGTGATAGTATTTATGTAAACAATAAAGCCGAACAAAATTCTTACTGGTATTCGAAGAAAAGTACTACTAACTGGGGCTAATGCAAAGAAGGATAATTAATAATTTTTTTAATATTTGAAATAAATTATAACTATGATGGCAAAGGAGTAGAGAGTAAAAATAGACAAAAACCACTGTAAAAAAAAAAGAAAAAAGAAGTATATAAAAAATTAAAGAATTGGTTAACAGTTAACGATAATTTCTACTGAAAGGAATTTTAATATAGTGGAAGAGGATGTTATTAAACGTAACCAGTGGCAGATCCAGGAATTCAAAATAGAGGTGGGCTAGGAGGGACCTTCACTGGCAGAGGGTCTAGCCACCTCAGCCCACCATGTTTGAAGCTGAGTTAAAAAAATTATGATTATGGCACCTAAATGGCCGGAAATGGCACTCTCTGACTTAAATTTCAGTATAATTTTTTTTTCTCCATTTTTTTCCATAATTTTGAACAATTTAGGGGGAACCAGGTCGGCTGCACCCTCCCTTCCCCCCCACCCTTGAATCCGTCACTGGTAACCCACTCTAATTGAGATTAAACAAAAAGTCAAACCCCTCTTAGAAAAGATTATGACCACGTAAATGAAATAAAGCATCAAGATAATTGGTTTTGTTGTTAAACGGGTTTCAGGTTGCAAGATCCCTTTGTCTTGTCCAATTTCAGAATATGGTTTGCATCGTGGTCCTCTCATACAATTAGAAATAATACAGCCTTAGAGATAGAGTACAAAGGAGAATGAAAAAAACATGCAAATTGAAATTTAATAATTTAGATTATCAGGAACGTTCGAAATTACCTAATATGATGTCAGTTGTTAATAGAATGAAGTTTATTACATTGTGTTTTATAGCTAAATCATATATTGTAAAGTAAATATATCTTGAATTATATAGCAATTAACAAAAGCCACTTAGAAAATCTTAAATTTATCAACACATTCTCCAGAACTAATATCTATAAATTTAATTTCTGTAATTCTTTTCCTCATATTTGGGAGGAATTATAAGCTGATGTTCATGATGAACTTCTTACTAGTCTGCAATCATTTTTAGATAAAATCAAAACATTTTTGAAGTAAATCAATTATTGCCATAAACAAACCCCTTATTGTAAATTAATGCTTCTTAAATTTTTTTGTCTATTTTTATATGTATTTTGTCATGTTTTGGAGAGCTCCTTGACAAATGTTCTAGAATTACTAGAACACTTTTGAGCAATCCTGTCCAGCATGACTGTCTTGTATCTCTATTTTGAATATTTTGTTCTTTTTTGTAATGTGTTTTATACTGGACAAAATAAATGAAATGAAATGAACTAATCTCTGTAATAAATGAAATAACAAGTGGATAGAAAAAAGACAAGAAGTGAAATTAATTAAGAGAATTATGTAAAACAAAGAAATACTAAGATAAGACAAATCTCTCTGCACTATAGTTTTTGTGCTTTTAAGTTTTCGTCATGTATCTTAAATTGACACATTTCAATTTATACTTTTTAAAAAACTTATTGAATGATTAATATAATTTATTGTCTTGATTCGCACTAAAAGTGGAATGCAGTATTTCACTGGCGTTGGTAACGTCGAGCTATTAGAGAATAATTTGTTTACGCTGAAGAAGTAGACAGCGGCGGCAGTCTGGAATTGGTCTAGTCTGGAGGATTCAGCGAGTGATTGAGTGAGGTTATTCTAGTGCGGTGTTTTGGCTCGGACATGATGAAATGAATATTTGTGAGATCTCCGATGTGGATGAAGTATTGTTATTCGCTTGTCAACAAAGTCATTCATTTCCTGAATGTGACCTAATAAAGAATCGTAAGACAATGGCGTGTATCTTGGACTATGTAATAACTTCCAATTTTTATTTTCTCAATAAGTGTAATTGTTCTTGAATAAAATAAAATACAAAACTAATACAGTATAGGAAGGAGCTGGAAACTGGTGTAAACACTAATCAAGTCCAGCCTATCACACAAAACAATGGCATAATTTAATGTATTAATATTTTTTTTAAATCAATTTAGAAAAAGATATAGTATATACATTACAACAGGTATGTATGTTTGTATATAGTGTATTACAAAGATATATACCATATGTTATGTATACATACTATATTATGTGACATAGCCCACCTTTAAACTAATAGGTGTCACTGTCATTAATTTGGAGTGATTTGATCTCAGAACCAGCAAGATTCATGAATTATCCAATTACTGTATATTCCAGTCTCCCGTTTGTTAGGCATATGTACATATTGTATATAGTATGTATATAGCCAGCCTTTAAACTTCAAGGTGTCAGGGTCAGAGGGATGTTCAGTAGATCTCAAAACCAGTAAGATTCATGTAAATGTATTATCCAATTGCTGTACGTATACTCCAGCGTTCCATTAGTTAGGCATTTTGTAATGGACGTACAGGTATGTGCCACTGTTTCTAAAGTGAGTGCTGATCAATACAGACTTCACCCCAACTCGTGGGCCTCATTCATCAGTGGTGGATCCAGAAGTGGCAAAAGGGATGTCTCTTCTCCCCCCCCCCCCTCTTCCTTTCATAAAGAGATTAAAATCCCTAAAACTCCGGAGCTGACGAGGAGAAAATCTCAATAGGCCCGCACAGTAGGTAGAACTCCCCAACCCACCCACTTGGACCATTAGGTTTTCAATTGCCACTCGCATCACCCTAGAATAAAAAATCCTGGATCAGTCCGCTGTACATTTATTACAAAGGGATTATATTCCCTGATGATCTTTCCAGAGGTCAATTTCGGGAGATATGTAGTGGCGGATCCAAGAATACGAAAAGAGGGGGGAGGGGCACAGGGAGGGTTATACCACCTTAAACCCCCTCAGATATGAAAATTTAGGATTATGGCACATCTAGATGGCCGGAAATGGAACTCTCATGCATAAATTTGAATATAATTTTCTTTTTTTTCCCTCCATTTAAAAACAAAAGTTGAAAAATATAGTGGGTTGGGGGTTGGAGCTCCCCCTTTGAATCTGCCACTGATCTTTTGTAATATTTAACTTCATTTTGCTCCACATTGTGGTACACGTTGGCAGTGACTTCCATGAAACAATTGATAATAAAGCAGTAAAAAGGATGCAAATACCATACTCGCGCGAATAAGTGTCCCGTTTGAATAAGCGCCCCTCTCGAATAGCCGCCCCTCCTAACGTGTAAATTTCCTTAAGCGCCCTGTTTGAATAAGCACCCACTTCTAATAATTTCATAAAATTTTCTTTTTAGCAAGTCAATAATCCAATCAATCCTGGGACTGTGGTTGTTGGCATGATTTGAGTTGCAGAGTGGAAACACATTCTTCTTAGGTCAATATCAAAATGAGGATATTTCCCTTGGACTGATGGGAGCTCCGATTCCTGGACAGACAGTATATTTCCAACTTTACTCTTTTTACATATGTCTATGCCTAGTCCTACTCCTCTTTTTCTTTTTCCGACCTTTAGCACATTCTCATCTAAGTTTTCAATAAAAAATACAATGGTCCTGCCATCCTGCTAATCTCAATCGGCCGATGGCCAACAAGCTAACCACTACCCACCGCCACTAATTGCATCTGCTATTTTGCTATTATGATATTCACGCATTCTTGTCATGAGCCATGTTCTCTGGATGATTAGTCTATCTTTTCCGCCTAAGCACCATTTGTAATGTCCTTAAATAATCTTTTTTCATTCAAAATGTGCCTCTTAAATTTAATAATTTCCCATAAGAACCCCTCGATTTTAATCTATTTCCATAAGCGCCCCCTCAATTTCCACTCTGTTTTCATAAGCGCCCCATTCGAATAAGCGCCCTGTTTGAATAAACGCCCCTGAGAAAGTGCAAAAAATATTTTAAGCGCCTGGGCGCTTATTCGGGCGAGTACGGTATTATGAATTTGCAGGATATGGGTTAATTCCGAGAGATCCATTAATTTTAGAGATGAACAAATGTAACGTGTCTCTACTCAAATCAACACTTGTTGTTACACTTAACTACTCGTGGATGGGGCAATATGACGCCTACACCAGAAGCTTATTAACTGCCACTTCCTCTGGACTGTTATTATTATTATTATTAATATTATTATTATTATTTTTCTATTGATTTCATTGTCCTTGACATACTAAAGAGTCATGAATACTCATCAGCTCATTTAATGGTTGAATGTTAATCAATATCAATTACTTCATTCCATGTAAGTCATAATGTATTGTCATGGAAACCTGTGGGGTTTTTTATTAACCTTAAAGAATCATTGGCAACAGCTATATTGTATAAATTTAATTTACATTTTATACCAAATTTTGTACTGTCATTTTATCTGTATGTCTTTTAATTTCATTTTATGAAATTACTGGTAATATTGTATTTTATTTTTTATAAAGCAGAAAAATACTTTATTATCTCCTTAATAATTTTAAGTCCCTTCTTATATCATATCTGATAAAGAGTTTGTTTTGATATGATTGTAATAGTATTGTCAAATCCGAAAGTAATAAAAATCACTTCCTAGTATATGTTCGGATCGAACTTGCTACTTCAAAACAATACTGAGTGCACAGATATTAGATAGAAGCAAGGCCAAAATGATTCTTGTATTTGTAAAGGGTATATGCCTATTTTTGTTGTTTTCTTATGATAGGGAAATATACCCGAAAGGGAATTCTTATAAATATTTAAGATTCATTTATTGTCTCAGCGGAAAAAGCAGTTTCACAAAATTCTGCATAAAAATAAACATTTAACCTTTTAGTGTGAATGTTGGCCTGAATCAACAAAGATACATCGACATTACGTTTGAAGTAAATTTTTATTTGTAATTTCATTTATGAGGTTTGCCATCCCGAAACCAGCGTCAGTGACTTTTTAATTAATATAATTTTTCTAGTGGAATCGACTTAGGCCTACTATTGCCAAAGTTATGAGTAAAATTATTACAGCTTCACTGTACTAAAGTGTACAATACTGTCGCATTCTTATGGCAATTACTCATTTTTGCAATGAGTGACAGTACGCTAGTTTCGGAACGGCCAGCCTCATAAATGCTAATAATAATTATGTGATCTTATACTTTCATCAAAGTTAATTGTCATATCCCTTTCTCTGTCCACCAACATTTTAGCTGTTGGGGATTTTTTTTTAATTAAAAGAAAATGAATAAAATTTAATTGAATTAAATTTAAAAATTATGTACAAAAGTACAACTTTCAATTAGTACCTGTACATGGGGGGTGGTGTATGACTAGACTACTGTTAGTACAACTCATTATTTCTATATAGGATATTATTTTAAACTTTAATTACTCAGCAGATATTGGATGTTCTTTATAAATGCTTCCAAACATAAGGGTCCCATGTTGATCATTAATCTAAATCTCACTTAAGTGTCTCTCCCCCCCGCACTTCAGGGAGATATTGTTTAATGAGCTTTTACAGAATTTTTTGCACATGGTTGAATAGCCATGACCTGTTGACTTCAAGTAGACAATAATTAATACAATAATTATGAAATATTCTGAATATGCGGAAGATGGGTTAGTTTGTCAGAGGTTTTTCTTTCCTTGTGGGCGGACGGGAGACCATGCGGATGTCCTTGAGTCTCTCCTGCGAATTTTTGGAGACTGAGGACTCGTGCATTTAGTAGGTTAATGCATGAATTATACACATCATATACATTTTTAAGACTGTTGTTCAGCTTAAACTTCATTTGTTTTTCAAATACTATTATCATAGATGTTTTAGTTATGCAGTTAATACTGTTGTACTACATTTTCTAACTCAGTCCCACTATTATAGGTTATCTATTCATTAGAGAGTTTTCACAAGCTTACAAAAAGAAATGATAACGAATACGGTTACGTCATCAAATTTTTAGACAACCCTTCCCACACGGTAGCATATTTGTCACAACATAAGCGATTCATGCATTTTGCATAAATCAAGGATCATATTCACATTGTACAGCTAATTGTCAAGAATGTTTTAGGCATGAATGACGATAACGAAAATGATGTATTCGTATTCATTCAATTTTGTAAGGTTGCAAAATTTCCCTATTTTCGATTTTTAGCTTGCTTCCCTGTCTTGTTTATGCCATTATCCCGTCCCAATTACTTTTTTATATGATAATATGTTTTTTTTTAACCTATCATCAATTTAGAATGTTTCTATTTTTTTTTCATGAACAAGTAAATACATTATTTTTGTGCAAAATTATCAATAGCTATACCGTATGTGGCAAAGACAAGCCAAACCAGTCACTCCTCGCAAATCATATTTCTGAGATAACGGCTAAAACATGTTGAAATGGCGATATTTTCAAAATCTATTTTATTGCAGTAAATTAATGCTGGTGTATCTACATCATGCTATGTTGTTATTTTCCCCACTTTCGACGTTAAAACAACATTTTTTAACAATTTGGTGATGGTCACTGAATTCCCCCAAATCGTAAAATTGGATGACTCTTTCACCATTTTATAACTTTTGTTTTACTATTTAACCCTTTATTAATAATTATAATAAATTTTTGCGAGGAGTGACTTTTTTGGCTTGTCTTTGCCACATCTCAAAAGTAGCCATTTTTTTTCATCTGCAAATGTTCTAAGAAGTTGTATAGCTCCCTCTATAGTTGAGATGAAGTTTTTTTTTGTGTAGGTATTTATTATTGCCATACTGCACTACTGTGTTGGTATTTTGATAATAATTCTATTTTCCCATAGGCCTACCCAAGTGAAGTATGACTCATGACTGAGTGCCGTTGATAAGCTATATTGCCTGGTGATCAAATACTCTAGAATATGATAACACAGCTCCCAGATTCTGTAATATTTAATTTTAAAATGTAATTTTTTTTTTTTCACTTAAATTTATGAATCATATACTTTCATATTTTTAAAAAAAATTTTCAACAATAATTTTGTTTTTTTAAATAAGTTTATTTCTGAAGGAAATTATACAAGTCTCCCTCCAATTAAAACCACCTCCAATTATAAGTTAAAGACCACTTTTCTGTGGTCCCAAATTAACAAATGTCTTATATTTTCATATACTTTCATATTTTCTACAATATTTTTTTTTTCAAATAAGTTTCTTTCTGAAGGAAATTACACAGGTCTCCCTATAATTTAAAAACTACCTCCAATTTAAGACCACCTCCAATTAAAGACCACTTTTCTGTGGTCCCAAATTAACAAATGTATGTTATCTTGTTGTATTCTAATTAGAGACCAAAACTGATAAAGACAATGGAAATGCTTGTCTCGAAAATGGTCTTTAATTGGAGGGAGGCCTATGCAATAAATCGGTATACATAAAAACTTCTGTATACAGATCTACTGTACTAATCTAGGGAATAAACTCTGATAAAAAGAGGTTTAATTTTTCAACCTCAACATATTCAATTTAAAACCCTCAATAATGAATTGTTTTTCACCATGTGTGTATTTTCCAATGTTAAATATATTTTGTTATTTTTCTTGGTTTAACTCATTTTTTTAAACTTCTAAATCATGTTTTATAAATTAAGTTTTCAATTATTTGCTTTCATTTTTTTTTACGTTAATGCTGAACCACTTAAGTAAATCAATAGTAATGTAATTCAGTATAACGATAGAATAAATTTAATTTACAATTAGAATAAATACTATTGAACATGAAACAGAAATATAATGCATATATATAATTTCAGCTCAACTTGATGCGACAACGAAAAAGAACAAGTTCTCAATTTTCGTTGATAACAGAACAAATTATCTATGACGCAAATGGCAAAAAAACCTGAGCAATCTTGAATGATTTTGAATTAACTGTCGTAAAGTTGGTCTGGTTTGAACCAGAATAATTGCTATTATTACTGATGAGTAGAATAACTAGAGGTGTGAAGACATTATACCGGAGTAATGTCAGTATGTTCTGAAGTGAAATGGCCATTAAACCATAATGTTTTCAACTGTCCTCAAGAAATTTATACATTCAAACCTGCGGAATAAAATTTCATTAGAGCATGCGTCAATAAGTAGAAACGTCAAAGGAGCAAACAAAAAATTGAACGTTGTGAAGCTCTGTCCAGACTATCAGTTGTATGCCCATATATAGTCATGATGTGCCTATATATGGTCATGATGTGATGTCATCATGACCATATTTAGGCATGTCACATGTTTTTTTCAAATAAAATTTGATAGTCTGGTACAGTGCTTAATCCCTTCTATGATTAAACAGTGAATTTCTGGTGATTGAACAGATGTGCTTAAAAGACCAAAAACATGTTTTTTCGTCCCAGGGGTCCCAAGTTGGAAGAACCCATTTCCTAGAGATTCGTTTAATGACATTAGGGGCGTTATATATTCTATGAGGAAAAAGTTTATGTACCAAACAAAGTTCCACGCCCACCTCAGGCCCACCATGATTGAGGCTGAGGTGATGAGATTTTTTGGAATAGGCACCTTAAGAAGCCCGAAAATGGCACTGTCAGACTGCAAAAAATAATTGGCAACCAAAGTTTAGGCCTAAATAAAACAAAAAGATTTGTTTTTTACTGAATTTGCAGGAGAAAGTGAATTTCCGGTAGATTTTTGCTTGTTTGCAGGAGTCCATAGCGATTTCCGGGAGACTCCGGAAAGTTCCGGGAGACTCCGGAAAGTTTTGGGAGACTTGGGACCCCTGTTGTCCCCTTTTCCATCTTATACTTTGTGCCTTTTCTTTTTTCCCTTTCTTTCTCACAAGCCAAAATATTCATAAAATCTAGAGATATCCAGTCGTCCTCTTAAGCAATGTGTATACACGGGTCTGGATAGGTGTAAATAAAAGCATACCTTTGGGCTTGAACCCCGGACTCAAGTTTGAGAGGCAAAATGACAACCACTATACCTCCACTTCCCTACTTCATAGGTAAGGGTCTACTATTCTTACATCA
Organism: Anneissia japonica; assembly: GCF_011630105.1. Classification (NCBI taxonomy): domain Eukaryota; kingdom Metazoa; phylum Echinodermata; class Crinoidea; order Comatulida; family Comatulidae; genus Anneissia; species Anneissia japonica. Next base: position 738,941 of record NW_022684135.1, on the reverse strand, counting down.
TTTTATTTGAATGCCATGAAAAACAAACTGTACGTAAAAAAATTGATACAGTAAGTGAACCAAAACTAGAAGAAATGTCAAAAAGTTAATAAATATACTGTACTAAAGTTTTAAAAATGCTATATTATGTACAGTACTGTATATGTGATGAATCTTTTTTTTTTTTGGAGGTCATAGCCTAATAAAAGAGGTCATATGTAAATAAAGAATGATGGATAATTGTGGCCACAGGGTAATACGGATTTTAGTGTAAAAGCCAAGCCAAGCGACCACATGCTTTTTGGCGTTGTTTTCTGCCAATATAGGTCGACAAGACAGCGTCATATTTCTTCTTGGTAGATGTACGTGCTGGATGCCGATACAGCTAACGGTCTTTGCTTCTGACAAGTTTAATGAAAGAGACATGGAGCGTGAAGCGTACAACTCCGCGAGGACCAATTATCTATCATTATTTGAATTTGGTCATTAGCTGAGGATTTCTGAATATGGAGTGTCAGGTGTATATATGAGAGTAGAGATAGAGAGTAATGATGATCTTGTCGCCATGGTTCATATCAGAGTGTCGTTGTTGGAATTTTACACTCTGAAGAAAAAAGGGAAATGATGCCAAATATAAATGTAAGGGGGAGGAGGAGGAGTGGGGACTTTAGGGGGCTTAGTTTGAGAAGAGGATTCATGGTTAATACTAACTTTAGCTAGTGGTAATTTAAACTGCTGTCAAATATGTAGGTCAGACATTTGCAATTAGAAAAGAAGGAAGTAACACCAACCAAATATTGAAACAAGATAGGATATAACATTTATATATTTCAGGGGCGGATTCAGAGATGTCCAAAAGGGGGGGGGGGCGAAATTTGGGCCGATCGAGACAACAATGTCCTGGGGGGTTCGGGGGCATGCCCCCGCAAAATTTTTGTGTTCTAGACGCCAAAATAGTTCTAGACGGAAAATAACATTTGAGGCGTTGTGGGCTATCATTTTTTTCTTTTCTTTCTTTTTTTCTTTTTTTTTTCTTTTTTTACCTCCCAAAAGGGGGGAGGGGCAGCCCACCCCTGTATTTATTGTATATTACATACATTATTATGTATGCTATTGTCAGTTGATACATTTTTGATATAAATTAATACTTTTAAGAGTAATTATAAAAAGTAAGTTTAAATATCTAATTTTAATGTTTCTTTTATGTTTGTGTTTCTCAATCGGTTTGGAAACCCACTGGACAGTGTTTCAGTATACTTTTGGTAATCCGTTCTGAAACATACAGGCTTGTAAAACCTGTAAGTTTCTTTTGTGTGTGCATATTTTGAGACAAAATAAATGAATAATAATAATAAAAAAACTGTATGAAGTGAATTGAAATTTGGAATCCTGAAGAGTCCAACTTAAAAAAACAAATCTTAAACTAGCTAAAGAGAAACTAGCTAAAAAGCCTTTGGAAAATCAGAGTAGAATCATTCTTGCTGTTGAAAGCATTATGTAGAAAGAAGCAATATTTATATATTTATTCAAGTGGTTTCCATTGTTGTTGATATTTAACTGATTTTAATGTTATTTTTTTGCAAGAATATGTTCTTATTTACTCCAGCTAATTCAATGGGTGTTGGAGGAGTACAAAATTGAAATACAGGTCGTCTTCCAATTAAAGCCCCCTCCATGCAAATAAAGACCATTTTTCTGTGGGAACCAATTAACAAAGCTAAGCTACTAAAAGACTATAGAAACCCTGGCCCCAAAAGTGGTCTTTAGTTGTAGGTTTAATTGCACATATGTTATTGACAACTATCCACACATGTAATTTATTTTGATATTCAACACTGCATTTTACTACATCAATTGGTCAGACAGGCCAATAGAAAGTGCAGGGGAGGGAGGGGAGGAACATGAAATTTCTTGACACAATAATGATAATAAGTATAATAATAATAATAAATATAATGATAATAATAATAAAAATTTCACTAAATCCGATTTAAGGGGGAATATCTTTTGTGTTAGTTTCTTCTTAACGTCATGTTATTTTCCCCTTAACATCGTTTTTTTAATTGTTTTCTAATTTCTCCATTGTCTAAAGTTCCCTTAAGGTAGGTTTTTTGTAACGTAATAATAATTAGTGATAATATTAATAATAATAATAATAAAAATAATGATAACACTTGTAATAACAGTTAATAATAATAATAAAATAATAATAATAAAAATAATGATAACACTACTAATAACAGTTAATAATAATAAAATGAAAATAATATTTCTATACATGATTTTATGTACTTTTTTGTCGTAAATAATTTCAGACAGTAGAGGAAGAGAAACAGACAGCGATGTGATAATCAAGGAAAATTGACGGGGAATAATCACAACATAGTTATTAATCCATTAGCTTGATCTCAACATGCAATTAAGACACCCAGCAACAGTATCACCGATATCAGATTGGTTGTCTAAACAGTCGCGTCATAAAAAAGATGAAGTCATCCAACGTCCTTGCCGTCTCCCGCCGGGTTGGAGCGGAACTCTATACACGTACACCAACACCTATTACTGGTATCGGCCTTCTAAGTGAAATTGTTTGAACTATAGAGGTTGTTCAACTTGAAGCAGACAAGAATTTTATCAAATCTAGAATCAGATCCATTGCATATATAGCCTCAAGCATTACATCACCCGTTCTCTATCTCTCTTCAAACCAATACCCATTAACAGCATCATTTACGAATTGAAATATCAAACAGAATTACTTCCAATGTAGCAATCTCCTTGATTTTTCAACTCGTGGCATCACAACCAGCTTTATTTAGATGTCTCTGAATAGTTATTTATCATCACATTTGTTTTATTCTCTAATACTGCATTCTGCACGAATACAATATCTTTTATGTGATCTCTGATTTATGCATTCATTTAGGCTAACTGCCTGCAATGTCATCAGCTGCATAGATTTGTATATCCGTGGAAATCCACATAACTTACAATACATCTTTGAGTGGAGTGCCTGTAATTTGGTGGTTAATATTCTTGCATTTAAATCCTTGAATACTGGGTTCAAAACCAGTCAGAACCTAATGTTTTTTTTTTTTACACACAGCCCCCAACCCCTGTGGTAAACAATTTTATGATATGGCACCTCTAGATGGCCAGAAATGACACTCTCAGACTTGAACACTTATTATAATTTCCAATTTTTTCTCCATTTCTATTTTATTTTGAAAAATTATGGGTGGGGGATGGCCAGTCTGGGGGATGGCCCAGTCTGGCTGGTGCCCCCTCCCCCTTTGAATCCAACACTGATCATCCATCATTATCATCATCCAGTTTGTCCCCTCAAACAGGGTAGAGTTATCTTTCCATTGCTCTCCAACACAATCCATCCATCGCTTCTTTTAATAATGATAATGATAATAATATTTATAATTACACAACTTCAAATATATACAGCTATTGTAGGTTTAGGGTTGTTCTCATTAATTTGAACGTGTAGATTTGTTTGTAGATTTTGAATCCATGTAGAAATTAAGAATTGAGAATACGTATTTGGTATATCTATAGGCCAAGAATATTTACGTTGCTTGTAATAATGGTACTGTATGACGGTATCAATAGTAATAGCAATAGTTTGTGGCAAAGACAAGTCACTCGTCGCAAAAATTGATTTTTAGTTATTAATACCATGTTAAACAGTAAAATGAGAGCTATAAAATAGTGAAAAGAATCATTTAAATCCAACATTTCATTATGAAGTTACAAGCATTTAAACATACAACTGTTTAAAGAACAATATTTGAGAAATCAGCCTTTAAAGTTTATGATTTCGGGCATTTCTCTGGCAGAAACCGTCACTAAATTGTTAAAAATTGTTGTTTTAACATTGAAAATAGGCAAAATAACAGCATAGCATGACGTATAGATACTGTATATAAAGATTAATTTAGTCCAATAAAATAGATTTGCAAAAATTTGACATTCTAACATGTTTTGGTCATTATCTCCAAAACATGATTACCCGGGGTACATGCCCAGACTCTGGGGAGGAGTTTTTAAAAACGTAGTCTCGCATCTGTACGTTTGTTAAAATTGGAATCTCCGCCTTTTCCCCCTCCCCTAAATGTCTATTCTAGAGTCCCACTGGATGGTATAAAAAGTACAGTAATCTATATTCACATGGATAAATAAAGACATCAACATACATCCAACTTAATTTTAACATACACAATAAACTTCAATAGCGCCCACGTACAGGATATTGTAAACGCACCATGTATTGTTATCCTAGTAATGTCTTTGATACATTGTTGTTATTGGACATTTATGAGGCATGTAATTTGAAAAGGGAAGGAAATGGCGATAGCAACTTACTGACCGTACGTAATTAGAGAACAGTGCATTGATTCAACTGTAGGAAAAGTACCAGCTTTGATTTAGAATATTATTTTCTTACTTTTTTACTCTTAATAGGGATTCATGTTATTATAACATTTGTTATTCACAACACAAACATTATTATTATTATTAATATTATATTAATTATTATTAATATTAATTATTAATTTCTAGCGCATAGGGATTCATGTTATTATAACATTTGTTATTCACAACACAAACATTATTATTATTATTATTAATATTATTAATATTATATTAATTATTATTAATATTACTATTATTAATTATTAATTTCTAGCGCATAGAGACCTATGTATTTTGCGCTTTACAAATCCCAATTATTATTATTATTATGTAAAGCGAGGATGCCAGCTTCGATTTAGTTGGTAAAGCATCTGAATGGTAATGGATTGTTTTCTTTCTTTTTCTTCTGTTTTTTGGTTTCATCTTCTGTTCTCTCTTTTCTGTTTTATGGTTTTTTTTCTCTTATATACCATTTTTTCCCCTGTTTCTTTTGTTCTTTTTTTTTTTTCCCTGAGCACTCCCTCAAATTGGCACATTGTGACTTATATAATGCGCCTTATATGTCGAAGATTGGATTTTTCTTGTGTTCGAATCCCACTTTGAGTCACTCTGTGGCAAAATGGCTAAGTTGCTGCACAGGCCAGAATTGAGTAAATATTGAGCTATGAATTATGGAAGCCCAATAATTTGCCTAAAACTCAATTTTTCCCTAAGCTATAAATCAGAAGTGTAATAATAATATCTAATTAATTGTGTCCTAAAGTGTTAAACAAACGAGTTATTTCACATCTTTGGTAGTTAATTCCATTAAAAGTATAAGCATGTTTAACCCTTGAGAAAATGTCTATCTCCTTTTTGATGTCACATGAATTATTTTACTGGTACTGCGTGGGATTCCATTCCTTGAATTGTTGATCTGCATTGATCTGGAATGATGGATGGTTTTTTTTTTATTCGAAATTTGTTTGTTTTTCTTCTGTATTTTCTCTGTATTTTTGATGTTATCCTTCTATACACAGCCTCGCAGAATAACAGCCTGTCTCTTATACACATCTAGATGTGTATAAGAGACAGCCCCAAAACCATGCTATTAAAATACAAACAAAAATATATATTTTGTTATTTCTTTTTCAGTTTATGCTCAATTAAATACCTTTCATGTGAACCATTTTTCTGCAAAATAAAAAAAATAAGGTTAATATATCAAAAGCATGCTATTAAAATACAAACTTTATATATTTTGTTATTTCTTTTTCAGTTTATGCTCAATTAAATACCTTTCATGTGAACCATTTTTCTGCAAAATAAAAAAAATAAGGTTAATATATCAAAAGCATGCTATTAAAATACAAACTTTATATATTTTGTTATTTATTTTTCAGTTTATGCTCAATTAAATACCTTTCATGTTAATCATTTTCCTACAAAAATAATAAGGTTAATACCCCAAAACCATGCTATTAAAAACTGTTCTAAAAAAGATACAGGAACCATAAATCTGAAATGCAGATGTATAGGATGTTACACTTACACGAGGTCAAATAGGCTTTAAAATCATCTCTTTGACAAGTAACGATCAATTAAATTAATAGTTGTGATTTCAATTTGTAAAGATGGGAAGGATTTTCTCATTAGATTCTTTATATTTCATTGGGGAAATGTAATTAATATGTTTTATTTGATGTAGGAATCAATACTGTAGGTGGTTCAAGACCTGTTGGGGATAGATTTGAATTTTTAAAAGATAATGCAAATAGACCAACGACAGATTAAGCATATTAAAACAAGAAATGATAGCATTGGGGAAAAAAGACAAGTTAAGTGAAGCACTCATTGCTACTAAAGAGACTTACTGTCTATCATGAGCTAAAAAAAAAATTCAATTCCATATTTCAATTGCCTATTCAATTTAATTTTCTTTTATTTGCTACAAAAGCCATCAAGGCCCAATATCCATACAAAGAAACAAAATACAATGGTAACTCTGCATCAAAGTGTAGGGACCTTATTCCACTAAGGTCCAAATTATCTGCATACCCTAACCCTAAATGAACTACAGTATGCATCTTAGGGTGGGACGTCACTCCACGAAAGGTCCTACTGACCCGCATACCCCCCAACCCTAATCAAACTATGCATCATGGGGTAGGGACGTTTCTTCACTATAAGGCCCTAGCAACCTGCATACCTCCCCCCTCCCCAATCAAACTATGCATTACAGGATAGGGACGTTGCTCCACTAAGGTCCTAGTGACCGGCATACCCCCAACCCTAATCAAATTATGCATTACAGGGTAGGGACGTAGCTCCACTAAGGTCCAAGTGACCTGCATACCCCCAACCCTAACCAAAATATGCATCACAGTGTGGGGATGTTGCTCTGCTAAGGTCCTAAAGACCCACATACCCCCAACCCTAATCAAACTATGCATCACAGTGTGGGGATGTTGCTCTGCTAAGGTCCTAGTGACCTGCATACCCCCAACCCTAACCAAAATATGCATCACAGTGTGGGGATGTTGCCCCGCTAAGGTCCTAAAGACCCACATACCCCAAAGCCAACCCTAATCAAACTATGCATTACAGGGTAGGGATGTTGCTCCACTAAGGTCCTAGTGACCCGCATACCCCCAACCCTAATCAAACTATGCATCACTCCACTAAAATCCTAAAGACCCGCATATCCCCATCCCAATTGTAACAAAAATGAAAATTCATTTATTCATGTGCAAAAGCTGCTTAATCAGAAGAGGTGTGAGATTAGAAGGGTCGGTCAAACATTTGAATAAGAACAAAATTTCCCTGTCAGTTAATGGACTACTAAATAATACAACCATAACAGAGCTGAGGTTTGTTGACCCTCTATCTGTGAGAGACCCTCCCGGGACCCCCTCTATTTCAAATTCCTGGATCCAACACTAAAAACCTTTTGTTTAACTTGTTTCTGGTTGAATGGTAATAACTTATTTGATCCTTGTAAATAAGGTACTTTTAAATTGAATTTTTGATGTTTTTTCTGATTTCTTTGATGGTAGATCTTTAAATAAGAGGATTATTTGGGACCTGCAGCTGCATTGGAGTATCTACCTGTGGTAGCACCACCAGGGGTACTGAAAGTTTAATTACACTCAACAGAATGTTTGTAATTTACACTAATAACAGAATGTTTGTAATTACACTTTAACAGAATGTTTGTTGACACCATTGATGGTAGTTTCTAACATAAACTACTGTATCTTTGTTTTGTGTTCCGGTTTGTAAAGTGTAATTAAGTTAGATTAAGATTTAAGTCTAGTTAAGGTATATATTTGGTTGTTTAAACAATTGTTTGAATAGTTGATTTTAAGTCATTTATTCTTTTTATTTTCTGGTTACTTAAATTGTTGTATACACAGCCTCGCAGAATAACAGCTGTTAGTTAAACCAGGTTTCCATGTTTTACATAAAGCTTATTATTATTATTATTATTATTATTATTATTATTATTTTATTAATTTTTTTACTGTATTCACTTATACTTTATTTCTTAAATTTTTATTTATTTATTTCATTTTTATTTATTTTTTATTTATTTATTTTTTTTTTGTAAACTCCTTTTATATTATTCTTATTAGTTGTACTGCAGTACTTTCAATTTTTTAATCACAGTAAGTAAGTTTATACTGATTTTTGTTGTTGCACATATTTTACGGTTGTGCCTCTGTTTCAAAAAAGAAACAATAGAGTTACTTACTGAACATGAAATGTAATATTTAATGCTCAAAATATTTAATTACATTATTAAGTGTTTAAATGTTTGGAATTAGAATAGAATGTGAGATGGTGAATTTATTAACTAGAGTAGACTAACAAATTAAAAACTAACACCTTTTTTAGATTGAAAGATGAAATGTGATAACAAATAATATTAAAACTAATAAACACTTAGCCTTACAACAGAAACACCTAATCACCTCTGTAGTGATTTTCAAGGGCATCTCTCAGCCACCTTAAATTATATTTCTTTTTTCATAACTGACCTAATAAATATGGTTATTTATGAGTTACATCACAATTGTTGGAGCATACTACTACTATAACAACCAACCTTTCATGTAGATTTATGTGTTTATACTGATTTTAGTTGTTGTTGTTGTTGCACAAATTTTACGGTTGTGCTCTGTTATGAAAAAGAAACAATAAAGTTACTTACTGAACATGAAATGTATTATTTAATGCTCAAAATATTTAATTATATTATTAAGGGTTTAAATGTTTGGAATGTATAGTATATAGACCTATTGTTTGAATAAATATATGTTTACAATAAAATGTGAGATGGTGAATTTATTAACTAGAGTAGACTAACTTGTTTAGATTGAAAGATGAAATGTGATAACAAATAATATTGAAACTAATAAACACTTAGCCTTACCACAGAAACACCTAATCACCTCTGTAGTGATTTTCAAGGGCATCTCTCAGCCACCTTAAATTATATTTCTTTTTTCATAACTGACCTAATAAATATGGTTATTTATGAGTTACATCACAATTGTTGGAGCATACTACTACTATAACAACCAACCTTTCAAGTAGATTTATGTTTTAATGAAAAAAGTTTCATTAAAACCGTTAGGAAATGCTCCCGTTGCTAAAAAAAAACTCACTCTAGTATCAATCACAAACCAGCATTTAAAAAAAATAGAAATTCAGACTGCAGTATTTCACATATCTGTAATTGTTTTTCACAGCCGAACAGCCATTATGTAATTAATGTTATGTAACATATGTACGCATATGCCACGTTAAAAAGCTACTTTGGTCGTCATTCTCGTCATTTTGGCATGGTGACGCTCAATCTGATGGTCTCATTTTATGATTTAAGTTTTGCATGCGGTGTTTTATGGCTCCGATGTTTGTTATTTGACGTGCAAATGAAGCTTTGGTCTCGTTACTTCACTTTCTTGACGCTTATACTACCGTAAGTCTACTGCTGTAGATGGAATGACTATTTCTGTACAAACTAGTTTCCCACTTTAAAGTATGACGGAGGTACTATCAGTGAATTGTCATGAAGAGGCTGATGGGGGTTCAGAGGTTAAATGGGGGATTGGATGAATAATGTGAGGGGGCATCAGGTGGCGTCATGAGGTATTAATAACCTATTAAGGATGCATATCCCATGCCTTTCCTCCTTTAGATATAGGCCTACCACTGCTGAAAATGATCTCTGTAATAGGAGTTTTAAAAAATGGAACAAATTATTTCAGACACACTTATTATCCATTAAATATTAGCATATTAATTTTTGTAGGTCAGGCAGGATTCACCAACACAGTGTAAAAAACAAATAGATATAAAAACTAATTTATCCCATGTCTGTTATCTATAGTATTCACCAGGTAGTCACAACTCTATATACTCTATAATCTCTATTTTTGACCCATTGTAAAACATCTCAACTTGCTTACCTTCCTGGAGTGCAACTCATTTAGATCTTCCTTACTGTCTACTGTATAATTGTATCTTTTATTCATTTAACTGTAATTTAAATATTTTGTGCACTGTATCCCATCAGATAGGCCAAAATCTTCTGCTGATTCCTGCTAGGGCTGCAGACCTGCACCCTGTTGGCCTTTGCCAGAAATTATCAGACCCTCTGCTGGACAGCTTGGCCATACACTGTCATGATAAGAACTCCTAATGCTTAGTTAACTGCTATGAAATTATGACTTTAAAAAGTTAAAAATATCTGCATCAAAAACTTTCAGGAAATGACCTCACTTCAAATGAATTGCAAAATAACCACAATAATAATAATAATAATAATACTGTAATAATTATATTAACAATATAATAATAATAATAATAATAATAATAATAATACTGTAATAATTATAATAATAATATAATAATAATAATAATACTGTAATAATTATATTAACAATATAATAATAATAATAATAAAAATAATAATAAAACTGTAATAATTATATTAACAATATAATAATAATAATAATAATAATAATAAGACCATACCATTTCTCGGTATCTTTATTCAAAATTTTACAAAAAAAAATAAAATTAAGTTGGCAAAAAAGAGTTCCTTAGCAGCTAAAAGCTGAATTGGGGACACTCTTCACAAACAGCCAATGAGAAACATCAATTTAAAAAATACAAACCCAAGTCACATACAAAAATAGATTAAACCCCATTTATTTACAAAAATATAAAAAACACAAGTCAAATATAAAAATTGAATTACTGTACCTAATAATCTAGCACATTTGCTAGGAGGACAGTATACGACTCAATGACAAAAATTATTAATTACTGTGTTAAAAATTCCAATTATATTTTGTTTGATTATTATTAGATAGATTCAAGTAAGGCTATGAGATCAAAGGCGCACATTCTTTATTGGTACTCGTTCTAAATCAGAAATTTGGGCTGGGCCCCTGGGGACCCATGGTAGCCGCAATGCAGCACCACCCAACTTAGTCACAATATAACAAACAAATATGGATACAAACATTGTCCTTAACCCACCAATACTTTTCATTCATTCATTTTATTCATATATCAACATGGCAGCAATGGTACATAGCTAAATTGCATGACATTTACTCCGAATATGAAGTTATTCGTGGAGCCAAATGATAATTAAACTCCAATTAAGATCAGTGGCGTATCTAGTGGGTGTGCGTGGGGGAGCATGCCCCTCCAAAAATTACTTGCGCCGTTCCCCCCCAAAAAGTCATTGTCAAGTAGTTAATCAGCTAAAATTACCTTATTTTGCGAGTTTCCACCCCTCAACTGATCATCAAACATGGAAACTTATTAGTGCGTAGATTATTAATAGATCACTGTAATTTCATTCAAGTGACGTACATAGTAAACAAACGCTCATGCATGGGTAATTTAATTTACATTTGAACAAATTTCATGTCATGATCACTGCAATTCACAAGTCATGGTCAAGGTTATCGTAGGTGCGCTGAAACATGCAGGATTATAACGTGTGAAACTTGCACTTTTAAAACAAGCTACAAAAGATTTATTGTCTGTTGAATTAATCAACTTAATGAAATACAATTTTCGAATTGCTTTGTATACGTAAATGGGCTTTTAATTGAAATTAATCATTATGATAAAATATTATCTTTGCCAATAAACACATAACTATTTATATAATCTTTGCATAGATTTTTATTAGATGTTTTATGAATTTAAAGAATTTTTGCCTGTTATTTTCCCCAAAACAGTTTTGAGTAGTGATTCATTGAAATAACTTATTTGACCTTTTTTTAAGATGGTCAATTTATGATTTGCTTGATAAATTGACCACCACAAGTTGAAAAATATCAACCAGAGTGTATCAGGTTTGCCTTAGAAAGAAGTTGGGTTGGGAAAACAAACAAGCAGTAGTCAAAGGATTTTGGATTTGAATCCTGGGAAGAAACAAATATTTTTCTCCCTCCCCTCAAAAAAAGAAATATCAACACAGACACTTTATCATTAAAATAGAACCACTTTAAAAATGAGCCAGAATTTAAAGTTTAAAACAGCATGAATAGTATCCAATTTTTAAGATTTTGTAGTAAGAATGACCCGGTTTTGTTTCAGTATAATCGTCAAAGTTCGCTTAAATTGTTTTCTCCTCGTTATGTGTATGCGAATTGTCTCCTCTTTGGATTTTAATCTTGGGAGGGGACAAATATGTTCTCCCTCCCCTTCAGTAAAAAAAAATTATTATCACAGACGTTTTATCTTTAAAGTAGAGCACTTTAATATGAGCCAGGATTAAAAGTTTAAAACAACATGAATCATATTCATATCCAACTTTTAGGATGTTTCAGGTCAGAATGACCCTGTTTTGTTTCAGTATACTCATCAAAGGTTGCTTAAATTGCTTTCTTCTCGTTAGTGTGTATGTGAATGCTATCAAGATTCAGGAATATGATGCCTAAAATATATCCTATTACATAAATAATATATGTTAAATGGAAATTCATTGTCATTCCTCATGGCATGTAAAAGTAATGTATGTTGTGGATTCATTTCGTTTTAACTAAACTAAACCAAAGATGTTTTACATAGATGCTAATACTATTCTATTGTAAAAATAATGTAATTATTCTTTTTTATATTATAAAATTTTATTAAAATTTTTATTTTTATTAAAAAATATTTTTTAATCCTGAATTATTAGGTTTCCCATCCATATGTTGTGGATTCATTTCTTTTTAACTAAACCAAATCAAAGGTGTTTAGGTATAGATAAGATTTGTTGAGTGGATTAAAAATAAAAATCTCATTTGACAATTTTCCTCAGCCTCAATTTGTTCTTATTTTGTTCTTAATTTTTAAGCAGTTTAAAAAGTGTAGAAGACATGTGGACAATCTTTTTATTGGGCCTGATAGATTCAACTTCCAATGTTGCCATAGTTATTTCCCTACATTCGTGTGGTACATTAACCCATTTGCATTAATAACTTAAAGAAGCTTATTGATTTTATTTGGAGATGAAGTTAATTAATTTGTGGCAAAGACAAGCCAAACCAGTCACTCATCGCAAATCGTGTTTCAGAGAAAATGGCTAAAACATGCTGGAATGAAAAAAATTTAAAAAAATCTATTTTATTGCATTAAACTAGCCTTTATATATCTACACATCATTCTATGCTGTTATTTTCCACATTTTCAATGTTAAAACAATACTTTTTAAGGATTTAAAGATAGTTTTTGTATGAGAAATTAATTAATTAATTAATTTCTCATATATTGTTCTTTAAACAGCTGTGTGGTTAAACGCTTGTAACTTCATAAGGAAATGTCCGATTTGAATGATTTTTTTACCATTTTATAGCTCTTATTTTACTTTCTAACACTGTATTAATAACTCAAAATCGATTTTTGCGATGAGTGACTGGTTTGGCTTGTCTTTGCCACATTTGTTCATTAATGTTACAAACATAATCCTATTTTTAGAACAGAAGGTGATTAGAATTAACATTCAAAACTCACTCAATGATTCTCTTTGATGAAATTTTCATAATGATTTCTAAAGATGTGAATTCTACTTGAAATTCTCATTAATCCATTACCACGTTATTAGTTGGTACTTTTTATGGATGTGGTAAACAAGCCCCAAGTTAAGAACAGTAGAAGTGATACTGAATCTTTTTCTGTGGTCTAACTAACTATTCCCCACCAGATGCCAATTGTCTTACCAAGGCCTCTAAATTGGATTTTTGCTGCATATGCTCCGTCAACACCTCATTTGCCATCATGGTAGAGATTTCATCAGGATACCACAGACATATCCTGGCAACCTTTTCCCATAAAACATTTACCTCTTAACCTCCAGATGTACATAGAACATGCTACTTAAATATTTTATTTCAGTGTAGTAAAAACAAGTTTATGTATGTTAAAGATGGAAGAACTATATCGTACTGTAAATACTATCTTTATTATAGCTTTAAAATTTAATCATTAGTGATAGCTCCAAATGAGGTAATATATGCTCAAGTTTAGTGAAGATAGTGTTCTGACTATTTTATGTAGAATGATACAGAGTATTTAAAGAATATTTAATGAA
>NW_022684135.1:719284-724742 GCF_011630105.1 Anneissia japonica | reverse complement strand
ATATATATACCGGTACATAAATATCATCTTATTGCTTTGTTTTAGAGTATCATGAAATATTACAGATAACGTGTCTTTGCATCAAATTATCGTAATTCGTTTTATCCTGGTCATTTTCGAATGCCTTTAAATAGACGCAATATTTATTCGTATCTATTTTTATATTAATTATTTTCAGACGAAGCTGCTTTAAGTTAGTTGGTGTTGAAATAGTATGATCGATACCCATGATTGTGGTCCAAGTTGATTGGTCGGCAGATGCCCTCGCCAAGCCAGAATGTGTTCAGGTAAATCTGTTCACACCTTAACTCTGTGCCTTTACTGGCTTGTTAGTGTTTTCAAGAGAACTTGTTGTTTACTGGAAGGGCATTTTACTGCTTTTGTTGACAGATTTTTACTAATCCAAAATCCAAACATTGTCAGATCTTTAGCCATACAGCATCCATTCTACTGCTGTGCAACGCTGAAATATGCGAAAGGCTAAATATTTGAGTGATAATTGTCCTGTAATAACACAACTCATGTCTTAATTTCACATGACTGTTTCCAAGCATTCGACCGACCGATGATAAATTTTGTTTTTTTGCCTCAAAATTTAGCTGGTTTAATGGAGATTTTATCAAACTTGGCCGAGATGTAATCACCTATGTACAGTATGACATGTTTTGCCGGTGTAATGCTTAACTCGGTCAGTGGCCCATTATAACTATTTCAGTCTGTTGATCAAATATAGCATTATATCTTCCTATCCAATAAAAACAGTAGGCACAGCCTGTTCGAAGACCAATCTTTGTTAAAAAAAAAAAAAAAGAAAAAAGAAGACTGAAATGTGCCTCCATGAATAAAAAAATAATGTTTGATATTAAACTTCATGGAATAATACTAATGGAAAGTTTATTATCTGGACCAAACACAAATTCTTTCTAAGAGTCAATTAAAGATTATACAATAATAATAAATTCATTCCAATACTATATTTAAGGAAATTAAATATATAGACAGCCTTTTTTCAGCAAAGGTTGTGTCTTTGTCATTTGTTTTGCCGAAATTAATAAAATTTAAAAAAAAAAAATCTCAAGTTTTTGGCTGTGTATTTAAATATCGTTCTACTTTCTGGCAAGGGAAATATATTTCTTTCAACTTCTCATCGATTTTTTTCATTTTGCCCGAATGAAACCACATTGATCGTTCTTCTCAGAAGACTTAAAAAATATAACATCTAACTGATTACTTTGCGTTTAGCAATGTTTTTTGATTATCATCCAGTATCTACTGTATGTTGTGATTACAGCCGTCTCCAGTAAACATTAAAAACATTAAAGAACACTCATAGCAATCTGCACTAAATTCAAAGACAAATTATATTGGGACACAGCTAAAATCCCAATGTATTACATTGAATGTATTTTGTGTATACTGATGTATATACTGATTTCTTTCCGATAGCTAGTAATACAAGAGAGGAAGCCTAGGAGGTTGTAAGGTTACGCATTAATGCCACATCAAGGTAAAAATTATGTAAAGTGCTTTGAGACATTCCATGTAAAGCGCTATAAATACCAACAATCGCTATCAATTAATTATTATTAAGTGCCATTTTCTGCCCATTTCTTGGAACGCTGTTGACAAGGTTGCGTTCAATTTTATTTCCATAGAAAACATTATTATTATACTCGTGATGTGAATTCACATAAAAGCCGTTTTCAAACGAGCCAAGAATGCAATAATGCAAAGATCATAAAGTATTTCAAATGTAGGTTGTGCCTTCGTTTCATTTTATTGTATCATTTTCAATCTTCAGTCCAGTTCTCAGCAACCTACATATCTAGTTTCATAAATATGAAATGTAAAACCAAATGTAGATTGTAAAATGCGCAGAGAAGCTTTTAAAAAATACGCTTTTTTCTGACATAGACAGAAAAATAATGAATATTGGTTTAATGTTACAGGACTCTTTTAATGTCATGATATTTAATTCGCTATAAACAATGAGAATTTGATAATTGCACATTATGGTATTAATAATCATCTTTTTATAATCCTTACAATGTGTACATCAGTCGTGCAAACTTGCATTCTCATCAGTTCTGTAATGTGATATTTTTCATTTCTATTTATGGTTTTTGCATCAAAATATCGGATAGTACAGTACAGTACCAAATTTGTAATTCAACATTATAAATGTTTAGTGTAAAATGCAAATATCAAAAATTGAATTGACATGAAATTATCAAACAAAAAAACCTGGGTTTGTACCTCATTTACTAGTAAGATCCTCATTTTAACTACTGTAGGGCCTCATGTAAGTGCAGTACATTAGATTTGATTTACTGTACTGATATCAGCAATATTACCATTTAAATACAAAATAAGAAAAAACTGAAAAAGGACAAAACTAAAAAAATAGGACAAAACTGAAACAAGGCAAAACTCAAAAAAGGACAGAACTGACAAAATAAAAAACTTAAAAAGGACAAAACTGAAAAAGGACAAAACTGAAAAAGGACAAAACTAAAAAAAGACAAAACTAAAAAAGGACAAAACTAAAAAAAAAAAGGACAAAACTGAAACAAGGCAAAACTAAAAAAAGGACAAAACAGAAAAAATACAAAACTTAAAAAGGACAAAACTAAAAAAAGGACAAAACTGAAAAAGGACAAATCTACCATGGGCTTACATCTTCTTATATTGTTTATTTGAATTATTTCAGAATCCCTACTTCTGCCATCTCAGGCACGGTTTATGCTAACCTAGTATAACTGAAAGTTGAACCATATTTTGTTATAATGTACCACTAAGGACAAAACTGAAAAAATACAAAACTTAAAAAGGACAAAACTAAAAAAAGGACAAAACTGAAAAAGGACAAATCTAAAATGGAATGATTTTCAGTAGGGAATTATAAAAGATGAGATACAAGTAAATATGGCTCATCCTTTTTTCAAATTTACTTTTTTTGTTCTTTTGGTAATTTGATAATTGCATATTATGGTATTAATAATCATCTTTTTATAATCCTTACAATGTGTACATCAGTCGTGCAAACTTGCATTCTCATCAGTTCTGTAATGTGATACTTTTCATTTCTATTTATGGTTTTTGCATCAAAATATTGATGCAAAATAATGCAATGTGGCCTTTTAATTTAATTTTATTTCTAATTTTTTTTTCTTAAGGGCCCCACTGGAAATAAGTTTTATAAGCTTTCCTAGTAAACCGTGGTTTACAACATTGCATTATATTGAGATTACTTTTAATCTTTTTTCCTAATTTTATAAATTATGTTTTAACTTTTTAGAAAATCATTGTTATTTGCTATTTATTGTTATGATGTTGTGGTACACTGAATAAAATCAAGTCAAGTCAAGTGTCTCTCTATTTGAAAACAGAAATATAAATATATAATAAATACCTATAATGTATAAATATGGTTAAAAAGGCATATTAACATGTGTCAATACAATAATATTAAAAGTACAGCATTCAGTTTGCTATTTGTAAATCATGTTTTTATTTTAGCTGTCCTTTGTTTTGATTTTAAATGTTTGAATCTTTTTCATTCTCGTTTGCGTTGCCTGACATGAAGGATAGATGTGTACAGTGAGATGATGATCTCAGAATGATTTTAGAATCAGCTTTGGTGCACATACAATTCACTTCCTCTAGTGCACGAAAGCTTGTCTCTCAATAAATGTACGCACAAATCTCTAAAGTGCTGCCTGTCTGTATCAATCATGTATTCTACAGACCATGGGCTTACATCTTCTTATATTGTTTATTTGAATTATTTCAGAATCCCTACTTCTGCCATCTCAGGCACGGTTTATGCTAACCTAGTATAACTGAAAGTTGAACCATATTTTGTTATAATGTACCACTAAATTGGATATAAAGTAGCATAATCAGCTTTGGTCTAGATACATAAATAAACATTTTTTTGCATTTTTTAATTCTGGTTTCTCACTAACAACAAATTATACTTAATACAGCTTCAGGGCTCTTCTCCCAGATATAGACACAAACTCTTCTTCAAACTATTTTTACCTCCGCCAAAGGAGATTATGTATTCACTCTGTCTGTCTGTCTGTCTGTCTGTAGCAAGATTATGCAAAAAACTAATCAAATGGATCATCACAAAATTTAGTGGAATAGTACATACAATAATATTCGAACAAAGAGATGATAAAATTTTGGGAAGATAAGGTCAAAGTCAAAGTCATAGACATTTGATTTTTTGTGTGTGCTTGAAATAGCAGTTGCGGGTTTAGAGGGGGTGTAAGGGATGTGTGAGTGGCGTACGCCCATCTATTTTTTGTAAAAAAAAATAATTTCTTTCATATCAGAAAATTACCATGCTAATTAGTAAAAATAATTCAAATACAATCTCAGCAGGTGCTAGAGGTTTAACACAGGGAGTTTCCCCTTGCACCCCTACTCACTAAGTTCACACATTCACGCCCCCCTCTTAATGCAAGACTGGATCCACCCATGTAGCACATTATCATCAGTTATATCATGAATGACATAGAGTAGTAACATGGCGACAGCTCCTAGAAAGTTGTAGCAAAAATGACAGTTGGTAGCAGCATAGATGGTATTGACAGATTTACTGCCTTACTTATAATTATAGTGACTTCCAGATATGAATATTCTATAGTACAAAGTCATACCTAATATGATGAATTTAATGCAATTCAACTCAACCATGAAATTAACAATTAAAACTGGAGAATTTGCAGAGTTACAGTGCATATAATTTAATTCTTTTTCCCCAGTAAAGAGCAAATTTTAAATATATACATTATTTGGGAGATTGCCTTGAAGGAAATATAGGGGGATGCATTTTGTAAAACATTGTATGTTTAATATTAAAGGGATGTTAGAACAATTCCGTTAGAGACAATATGCTTTATGGGACGTTAGAGGGGTGCCCGGGTGTATGCTATTATAGGGATTTTAATGGATGTATGTTATTATTATGGGCATGTTTGAGGGACATATGCTGTTGAGGGGATATTAAATTGATGTATTTTATTATAGAGAGATGCATGATATTAGAGAGATGTTAGAGGGATGTAAGTTATTAGTAGTTTTGCCATATCTATGGAGGACATGGGGTGGACACAACCTCCCTCCCAAAAAAGGTTGTGGAGCAATTTTTGCTGACGTACAAAAATAAGTGTTTGATTCTCTAGGAACACTGTTAGTAAATTCCTTTTTCAAGAAAAATGGAAGTCTTTTTGAAATAATTTCATATATAAATTATTGTTGCGCTGTGTTAAGTGTTTTTAATATGTATTTTGTGGTGAGATGGCATGACAGATGATTTTAGTCTAGATGCTGCTATTCTATTATGTTTTTCATGCTTTGAAAACTTTTAAAATTATAATAAATTTGTCTACAGTTTTTCAGGGGTGGCACCAAGACTTGCCCGATGGGGGGGGGGGGGTGGGGTGAA
>NW_022684135.1:712230-719255 GCF_011630105.1 Anneissia japonica | reverse complement strand
GGCACACAAGATCTTTCAAAAATGGTCTAGAAATATGACAATTTAGGAGTTTCAAAGGCTCAGTTTATTATTCAATAGATTTTTTTAGTTTACTAATATGTAGAAAATACAAATCATTTTTTTTTCTCCCTCAGAAATTGTGGTTTTTCTCTCCGATGGTTGTGGGGGAGCTCTCCCGGACCTGGGGCCCTGCACTCCCCACCAATGGCACCAACCTTGAAGCTTATAAAATAATAAATGATATATTAAGGTTAATTAATTCCTATTATATGGGATATTGCAGGAAGCAAAACTCACCCACACAAAGTTGCTTGTATTTTAAGAGAGGATCTTCAGGTACTCATGCAACTGCACCCACACACCCATTAAAAGTCTGGGACTTTATAGTTAATAGTTCATTAGGTAAATATAGGTCTGGGAATACATATTCTCACTCAACTAGAGCAAAACATGAATATATTTAATTAGTTTTGATTTTATTGTATGATATATTTAGCAGTGATAGTTAACACTGCTATATATAAGCTATTACTTAACTGAAGGATGTTGATATATACTGTACTCGGCTTAGAGGAGCATCTAATGAAGTGGTGTACCTGTAGAAGAAAGGGGTTTTTACTACAGAGTTGGTAGTTTTGTGAAGATGATTGTGATTATGATAATCATCTTTATCATCATCATCATCATCATTGTCTTCATAATCATCATCAAAATTGCACTTTTGCTGACAGCATAGATATAGATATAGGCCTACTTATTATATTATCAATCTCACCATCATAAACAATTTTATCTGATTCCAATGCAAAAATACTTAAATTCAAATTTTCATAATTTTCATATTTGTCTAACAAAAATGAAAACTTGAATTTATTCATGATGAAGATGATTGTGATTATGATAATCATCTTTATCATCATCATCATCATTGTCTTCATAATCATCATCAAAATTGCACTTTTGCTGACAGCATAGATATAGATATAGGCCTACTTATTATATTATCAATCTCATCATCATAAACAATTTTATCTGATTCCAATGCGAAAATACTTAAATTCAAATTTTCATATTTGTCTAACAAAAATGAAAACTTGAATTTAATCATGATGAAGATGATTGTGATTATGATAATCATCTTTATCATCATCATCATTGTCTTCATAATCATAATCATCATCATCGCACTTTTGCTGACAGACACCATATATTTTGTATTATGGTGTTTAGATATAGGCCTACTTATTATATTATCATCATCTTTATCCATAAGCAATTTCATCTGGAATTCCAATGTGAAATTATTTAAATTCATATTTTCATCACTTTCATATTTATAAAAGTGATGAAAGTTTGAATTTAAATAATTTCACATTAGAATTCCAGATGAAATTTGTTCTTAAATTTGAGTTAACAAAAAGAAAAACTTGAAATTAATCATGATGATGAAGATGATGGTGATTATGATTACCATTTTTATCATCATCATTATCATCTTCATAATCATCATCACCAGACATTATAATCATTTTCTTCACTGTCATCATCATCATTATTATTAATATACATGGTAATTTAATTCTAACAAGATATGTATTTTTGCCATTCATCATTATACTTTATAGATCTTTTTGGTTGCAATCATCAGGATCTGGAACTTGTTATCGATCAGTGGCATATTTCCCCCTGCACCCTTCTAAGGATATGCCACTGCCCTCATCAGTTTTTTGATCTTTATGTTTGTTACCATGTTATTGGAACTTTTTTGAACGTAGAAACAAAAATAAAGATTGTAATACCAAAGTGTGCAAATCTTTTTTACCAGTCATATAAGGAAATAGTTTTAGGTACGCTACCTAACTGTATATCTGTCCACACCTGGTGATTCACAAGGAGCATTGGCCTTCTTGGTTTAGTGTGTACACAATGCCAGGCGGTGAGGGTTTAACTGATGAAAAGCTTTGTCATCATGGTAAACTTTAATGAGTTGAGCACGAAGTATAAAAATACAGACCACCACATTTGAATGATATAAACCTAGGAAACTGAACATGTTTTTGCGAGATGCATGTCTGATTTATCAAGGTGTTAATTGCTTTTACAATTGAGGCAATTTATCAGTCTGCTAGGCTTACTTTGACTAACAAATTCTATCTAAATATTACAAATTTGAATTTTAATAGTATCCTTTCTACATTGTGCGGTCGATGAACCCTAAAGTGCGCTTTAATTCTTTCTCTGTCTCACGTTGACTTGAGGTAGTGTGAAGTTTTTTATACAGTGGCAGTGCCTCTAGCAGGTGGTCAGGAGGGAATTGCTGCCCATCCAATTTTTTTTAGCTCTAGGCAAGACTGTTTTTGTACCTTCTTTCGCGAACATATTTTTTTAAAGATCGTTTTATAATTAGCAAATAGTTTTGCCAAGAAGAAAATTAGTGAATATAAATAATAATGTGTAAAAAAATGATAATCCAATTCAGCTTTAATGAAGCGTAGGGATATCTTCTCATACTTCCTAAGCAAGCAAATTGGCAGGTCTTCCGAACTAAAATCCTTAATGATGGAACCAAACGGACGCAAATTGATGAAAAATACAACACATTTTAAGAAAAGAACTAAGGATTTAATTGTAAACATGTTTGTCCATCAATAATAATATGATGATTAAATGCTCTTAATATTTATAATTAGGAACAAATATACATATTTTATTTTCAGAGATTTTAAGGCAACATTGGGCGTAATAAAAAATAAAGAAAAACTTTTATTTTTTTCTAAAATTTCCTTTTTTTCATGGCGACATGTGCGCTAATTGGTTTTCCTATTTAGCAATTAGTTTTTCCAAAACCATCCAGATGGAGGAGAAAATGAAAATAAAATCTTATTGGTGAATGTAACCAGTGTAGTAATGAGGTGGTTGAATGTTTTAAATTTATGTAATTAGGGACAAATATACAAATCTTATTTTTGGAGATTTCAAGGCAGCAACTACTAATGGTCCGCTAAACGTTAATTTCCATTTTTTTTATTCTTTCAACGTAACAGTGTATTGAACTTACAGATTGTGACCTATCATTATAATTATATTTTAACAAAAACATTATCTCATTTGAATTTAATATATTTTATTATTTTTAAGCACCTTAGTATAAATGTTTATTGGTTTAATAGATTTATTGTGCACCCTCTATAGTTGAGAATGCCAATTGAATGAAGTCATGCGGCAGGTTGGTGTAACTAGAACCGCAACTGACCGCCTTAGGCGCTGGCATTCCACACCATGTCTCATCAGCTAGCCTCCAGCTCATTATTGTTTTTCATGGCAACAAACACGGTTCAATTCTTTCATTTTTCACCATTTCAGACAAATCCTTGGCCTTTCTCTCGCTCGGTGTGTACATCGAAGAAAATAATGATTCTATTGCTCCAGAAATTTCTATTAAGGTCATAACTACGGAGAAAACATCCATCCTAAAATAATAGTTTCATGATGTTAACTCTTATGCCTGAAGAATTTCTGAAATGTACTTTGTTTTCTTTGAAGCTCGTACGAAGACAAACTCCCCACAACAGCAGCGTATCTGTTGACAGATTTTCCATTATGAAAACAAGTCCTCAACTGAATATACGGAGATAAAACGGTCTCTTGTTTTTACATTCATCACACTTGCTCTATCTCCTTCTATATGAAAATTAAATTTATGGTTACCTTGGTTACGTATTATTGTTATGATTCAAAGTATGATTAGGATGAATGCGTGCCGAAATGAGTAATTTTTACGTTGGTATGTTTAACCTTTGAAGATAATTTTTATCAACATTCATAGCATTATTCTTTTTGTTATACTAATAGTTTATCAGATAATCTACATTAGTAACACCATTTGCAAAGTGTTCTATTATCTTGTCCTTCTGTATTCCTTTATTGAAGGTCTTTACTTCCTCAATAACCCAGTTCTTGATCCACTAATGTCATATGCACCAGTTGAATTTAAATCAGTCTTTACCAGTTTGTCGCCCTCTATATTGATTACTAGTACCAGCCAAAAGTTCTGTTTCTTCAATACAAAATATTCACAGACTTTTGAATGCGAGAATTAACAAGAATACTTAAAGTAGATACAGGTATCCCTCTAATTAAAGACCCTCCAAATTAAGACCACCCCCAAATTAATAAATGTTTTTTATCTTTATTATTCTAATTAGAGACCAAGCTAAGAAACCCCAGGCCCAAAGGTGGTCTTTAATTGGAGGGAGACCTGTATAGTTGAATTTGCATTAAAATAACATGAATTTACACTACTTGTGTATCAATGGTAATCTGTACCATAATTTTCACTCATCTGTACATTGTCAAAGAATGCTGAGAGGGGGTACCAAAATTCAGAATGCGGGATTAAATCCCTATTCCAATGAAACCTAATGGTTATTCTTAATTTTGTAACCCCACTCAGCAGTACAAATTTTCCACAGTAGGGCCACCACTGCACTCTCCCATCCTATACCCATCTCAGAAAGGACTTCATTATGAAAACTATTTTCTAAACTGAATTGTAATATGTACTTCTGTCATCGTGACCAGCTATTAACATCTATCATTTGACCATCCAGAAGATTGTCAATAATTATCAGCTGTTCTAGTATAACTATCATGATATTTTGCCATGTCGGCATACAGCATCTTCCCCTAGCTGTCATATCAGTACCCATAGTCATCTATATATCCATTAATGGATTTTTCAATGTGCTTTGCTAGGGGCATGAATAAAAAAACATGGAGAATCATTAACAAGCTCAATGATCGCAGTATATATAATGATGCTTAGTTAAACAATCAATGTTTTTTATTTATTTTTTTCTTGTAGGAATCTTAAAAAATGATAAATCACTTTAGGTGTGTTTCAAATATGTTTTCTGTCAAATAAGTTAATAAGAACTGAACATAATATTGAGTATCTTTTTGTAGCTGTCAAGTCAGAAAGACCATTCATGGAATTTTCAATGTGCTCTGCTAGAGGCAGGAATAAAAAGCTACGAGAATCATCAACAATTTCATTGATCACAATATATTGATAATGATGCTTAGTTATTAACAATCAATGTTTTTTTTTGTAATAAAAAAAATGATATATCACTTTAGGTGTGCTTATGTTTTCTGTCAGGTAAGTTCACACAAACTGAAAATAAGAGTACATATTGAGCATGTTTTCTTATCTGTCACATCAGTACCACCCATTAATGGAATTTTCAACGTGCTCTGCTAGAGGCAGGAATAAAAAACTGGGAGAATCATTAACAATTTCAATGATCACGGTACATATATTGATAATGATGCTTAGTAAAACAATCAATGTTTTTATTTTAAGAATCTTAGAAAATGATAAATCACTTTAGCCGTGCTTCATCGATGTCTTCTGTCAAATAAGTTAATACGAACCGAACAGAATTTATGTCCACTTAACAATCAGAGAATAGAATATAATGAAAACTATAGCATATTAATGTTCCACGGCTGAAAGAGAAAAGATTTATTTTTCTGAGAATGCCAAGATCATTAGCCTTGGTTAATCGTATCCTACTGTGATACGTTTCGTGCTGGATTCATTTGCCGTTCGCTGTTAAAACCTCAGGGACCAATCCTAGGTTGTACTTAACAGAATGCCAATTGCAGAATTAAAAGCCGAGCTTGTTAATGTGACTGGATTATCATAAGTTTTCTTGTTTAAAACCCTTTGCTTGGCTATCATATTTTATCTGACAAAAACATGTGACATGCCTAAATATGGTCATGATGACATCACATCATCACCATATATGGGCACATCATGACAATATATGGCTTTTGTCTAAGAAAATTTGATAGTTGGAACAAGGCTTAAGGTTCATATTTTGATCTTTAAATCCATCAAATTCAGTTCTGGAATGAGTTGTAAGGTTTGGACAAATTTGCACCACAGGGCATTTGACATGACTGACGTCATTGGCGTGTCATGTGTAGACCATGTGTCATTGATGGTGATTAGGAAATATACTGTATACTGTAGTTGTTTATTTGTTTTTTTCCGTGATAACATTAAAGTCCTGTTTCTACTGGAAAGAAAAAATTGATTAAAAATCACTTTTTCAAACAATCGCTTTTTTTCTTGCAGTAGAAACGGGACCATTTCGAAAATAATGATTAAAAAAATTGTTTAAAAACATGCAATAGATAGCATGTTTGAATGAATGGCAAATAACCAATTTTGGCTGTGCACTTTTTAGCTGCAACACAAAAAGCGATCATCAGGTAAAATGTGACCTCCAGGTCAAACCACTGCAAAGCTACATGTACACCGTATCATCTTCGACAGGCATTTTTCGAACCTGGATGTTTCATGGCGCTATACTGCAGGTGCTTCGCAATCTGGACATTTCGTAACCAAGGCATTTCAGGTCGCAAAATGTCCAGGTTGCGAGGTACCAGTGTTGGAGTCACAGGTAGTCTGGTTTCAGAATGTTGACATTTTTGTATTTTTGGTTTTCTTTAATTTGTTCAATTAACTAAATTGTATGTAATTTCAATTTGTTAATTTTTTGCTTCTCCTACGCAGACTTGTAGAAGAACAACTCTAGTTGAAACAATTTTTCCCGTGTTAAAATAAAGCTTATTATTATTATTATTGTAAAAAAATAAATAAATATAATAAATACAATAATTGTCTGCCTGCTAAGTTAAGGATTTGTGTAGTACTGTGGAAAAAAAATAAGTCAATCAATGAGAATTGAATCTATTTTATCTGCATCTTGTTGAAAGTTAAGTTGATCATTTCCAAAGAGCAATTCACTGTTTCAATTCAACGTTTGATGAGTTTTTTTTCCCAGATTTTATCATGCTATAATATATTATATAGCATAATGTATATTCTGTAGTCATTTGTGATAGTTAATAATATTGTAATCTATTATATTAAAAAAACCATATCTATATTGTATTATATTTCACTTTATATTATATACTGTGTATATATATATATATATATATATATA
>NW_022684135.1:697094-711666 GCF_011630105.1 Anneissia japonica | reverse complement strand
ATATATCATTGGAATTGTCAAACTTCTGATATACTTTGACCTAGTTTACGTTTTATAGAAATTAGAAACTGTAACATTTAATAATTCCCACGAGTACCAATTGATGCCAAAACCATCTTCATATTCATGATAAATTTCGAAATGAAAGAGAAATTCAAATCTGGATCAATTCAATATCAAATTGGAAAATATAAAACGAGTAATTGAAAGTACCTTCAGCTGAAAATACAATAATCCATAGATAGGCTCTAGTCGTCCACCTAATGGATATATACAATTGAATACACATTTCAGATCTTAGGATAATGGACCACTTTATCATCTTAAATGATAGCAATATAAATGATGGTTATATAATGGGTCCTTATAGTGATGTTTCTCTGTCAACTAATAAATATTTTAGATTGGTTCTCTTATATTTTCTATTTCTTTAGCTAACACATGCATCCACCAGTAATACCCAGGATTTTTCAAGGGGGGTTGGGGGGATATGCCCCCTGTTGATTCCTGTCTCTTATACACATCTAGATGTGTATAAGCGAGTTGGTTTGGAAGGTGTCCTCCCCCTATGGCTGCCCCCTGGTGTGGGTCTAGGGCTTCTTTCCTTTTGAAGAGGCCCCTAGAGCCACAATAGGTGGGATGCGGAGCACCGGGGATGCGAGTTGGTTTTGAAAAGGTGTCCTCTCCCAATGGCTACCCCCTGGTGCTGGTCTAATAATAATAATAATAATATGTCGTTCTTATATAGCGCTTAATGCCTTAACAAAGCCTCTAAGCGCTTCACATTATTACCCCGGTCATTGGATCAAACTCATATGGAACACATTGAACACTAAATTAAATTATTAAATTAAATTATATCTCCATAATATTGCGTACAAGGTACCCACTTGTACTCCTGGGTGGAGAGAGGCAACCGTAGATAAAATGCCTTGCCCAAGGACACAAGCGATTTGCACAGTGAGAGTTTTGAACCCCTGACCTCGAGGTTGGGAGTCCAAGCCACAACTGATGCACCAATCATGCTTTTTCTAAGACACAAAAAGCATATTGATGGAAAACTCGGAAGTTAATGAGATACAGATTTTTGAATATTTAAAAAATGGGGAGGGGGGAAGAAAGGTGGGAAAAAGGGTGAAAGTTAGAATTGCAAAAGGCACATTAGATATTTTTGACAACTAAAACTAGACTATCAGGAATAAGTGGCTTTAATATTTATTAGGAATATGCTTAAATCATTTGACAAAAAAGGGGGTGGGCCAGTGGCTCCTCCCCTGGGTATGTCACTACCATCTGGCATCCACTCTGATGCTCGAGTAGAAGATCACCATCTTTTCTGATGTACATATGGTGAATTCATATTTGAAAAAAACAAATGTTTGATTTTACGTATTGGCTTTGAGGCCTGAAAAATTAATTTCCAAAAGAAGCCTGATATTAACTATCATTCAAAAGCCTTCTGATTTGTCAGTCAGTTACCCAGTAACTACTCCAAAAATGTCAATATAGTCTTAAGTCAAGTGATATGTTCAGGCTTAAATTGAAATTTTAGTAGAAGTTACCCATTTAATTTGGCCTAATTTTGCCAATCATAAGTGAAGTTGTTATGTTGTTTACATGAACATTCAGCAGCAGTGACACACCACGTCAATAGCACAGAGATTGGGACAGGCAGTACAAGTGCCTTGAGGCCTGGGTATATAGGGGGCCTGGGGGACTAGATTGGTTACAATTAAACGAGTGATGGAATATGGCATTAATATTGGACAAATAATAATGAATCATCAAATTAATATAATCTAAATACATAGCTTTATATGGGTTATATAATATGTACAGTAATATACAGTATATACATAAAAGGAATCAACAAATGCAGTAAGATTACGCTGTAATTAAATTAGGTTTAAATTTACGACGTAATTAAATTTACGGCATACCTGTAATCATGGGGGTATTATACCTGTAATGTTACCATGCTCCTGTTGATTCTGTTGTTGTATCTTGCTGATGATACTGCATTCTTCATATTATTACATACAAAATTTAAAATTATACACTATATGTGTATACATACACAATTTTATAATAGTACATGCAAAAAATAGAATGTGGAAGTGGTTTGCAGCGGGAACGGTTTGGTTCCCCAATCTTGAGGTCGGGGTATCAATCCCTAGCTGTGCATTTCACTTGTGTCCTTGGGCAAGGCACTTTATCTGCATTACTTCTCTCCACCCAGGAGTATGAGTGGGTAGCTGGTAGGTTTAAATGCCAAAATGCGCTGATGTCGCTGCTGTGAACGTTATGGAATACTCCCCCAGGGAGCTTGAGTTTGTGTTCCATAGGCGTTTAATTCAATGACTGGGGTATGATAATGTGAAATGCATAGAGGGCTTAACAATATGCGCCATATAAGTCTACCATTATTATTACAATATAATATATTGGCATAGACATCCTTCCGGATAACATATTTTCTAATTTTTATATTATAATAATTTATATATTATTCTTTTTTATATTATCTTCTACATGTTTTTTATCACTTAATAAATATTACGGTCTTTTATTTTAAATTAAAATAATGTAATTTACAATTCTTTTGACTATGATTTACTGAATAGTGCATTTAAAAAAAAATTTAATATCTAATTTGTCAAGCAAATGAAATATGTTTTTTAGATTATAAATTTAACTGATTCTCAGTGATTAGACAAGAAGAGCAAACAATGATTACGGTATCAATAGATGTATATAGGATTCGTATAGTGAGCTTCATTCTAGAAAATGAGCAACAAATATGAGGATGGATTTGTACTGTCAAAGCTGTATAATTGATAATGATTGTACAAAATGACCAAAAAAATAGCAGTAGATAATAGGCTCATTGAAAACAGATTCTATTGATCACCATGGCAATTTGAGAAACAGAATATTTGAAGTTGTCAGTAATTTAAAGATAGCAGTATTATTGCCTTTAAAGGATACCTCTTTTTACCATCAATTCATTACTCTTTACTTCTTTTGATGTGATTGTTTTTTTTAAAAATGTTAACTCTAGAATCAAAATCAGGTCATAAAATACACTGCCTAAGCCCAATTGATAAAAAATTTAGAGTCGGCTTAAACAAAATGTTACATTTTAACCGTATACAAAAGTATTAGGCCCACTGTATGGTAATTTGTTAATGGATTTTAGCCCTATGTTTCCATTTCACCAAACACAGGGTTGGATTTAGAAAAATAAAGAAAGAAAAAGAAATTATTGATCACCCAAAATGCCTTGGAGGATATTTCTCGCCGTCTAGAAAACAAAAATTTCCCAGGACCCCTAGGGTAGTGTCTCTCAATCAGGGCCCCTCTCCCCCCCCCCTTTTTGGACATCTCTGGATCTGCTCCTCAAACTATATACATGGGGTAAGCGAGGATGACGATGAAAATTTGTTTCTAAGTAAGCCTCTTTACTATTTCTATTGACAAGCAATTTTAAAATTTTATGTAATCATTTTATCATAAAAATTTGGGATTACATTTTTATTTGTTAATTTTTTTTTGGTAAAGTTTAAAATTTTATAACCAGTTTTAAACAGTATATTATAATATATTATGATTATTTTGCTCATGTTTACTCTTATCAATGTTCATGCTGTTGCCCTCTTTGGGTCAGCCTTACTGTAAGACCTACTGTCATACAACGAAAGTTAAATAAATGATCCTTAGAATTAATTGTCCACCAACTGACCTTTTATACTATGCTCGGATATTTCATAATTTAAAATGTCCTAGTGCTTTCGCCAACTTTGGAGTGCCCTCCTCTGTGTGTCTGATGTTGTCATGGCAATTTGTGCTGTTCCATTTGGTCGCAATGTATCCAACAAGGGCTATTCTAATTAGTTTCTGCGCCCCCTGTGGGTATATTCCCACCTGTGAAAACAAAATTCAGTCTTACACAGCGTGATGAAATACGCAGAAAGCAGGTATCTAGTGTATATTTCATGTGAAAGGGAATCTTGGTGAACTTTTGTTTAGTACGAGCATAATTGGAATTTAAAGGCGCTTTTTTGTCGTCTTGACTCAGCACGTTGATTTTTGGCTACCTACAAGATATTGTATAACAAATTTTTAAATTATCTTTGTAATCTAGAAAAGAAAGTATTTTTGTTTGAATATGGATGTGGTGATTCATGACAAAAAATATATTGAATAATAATAATAATAATAATAACAATAATAATAATAATAATAATAATAATAATTAATAATATGTATGTTTTTATATAGCGCTCTATACAAAAGTCTCAGAGTGCTTTTCCACATTATTACCCCAGTTATTTGAACGATGTCTATGGGGGAAATTTAATATTTTGCTGCATGAAATAATATATCAGCGCATATTTGGACTCAAACCTCCACAGGTACCCACTTATACTCCTGGGTGGAGAGAAGCAATGCAGATAAAGTGCCTTGCTCAAGAACACCAAGCCAAATGCACAGCGAGGGATTGCAACCCCAATTAATCATTAGTTAATCATGTATTGTCCTTATAATGATTTTTTTGTTGTCGGAGTGTATGTATGAGAAAATAATTTTGTTTACATTCTCTTCTCTCAAAAATGTATTTGGTGTAAAAATAAGCATTCATTAGTTTGATATACTAGTCATATATCATTTGAAATTTTACTTCATACCCTGACTACGAATGGACGAGCCTTGTAATTGGCCAGATATGGTTTACACGAGTGATGTCATTGATACTGATAACATAGTGATCGATTGAAGTGTAATTATTCAAAATTGAATCCCTGCTGAATTCGACCTTGTTTTTTTGCATTTTGCTCTCTGCTAAATATAGTACATCCATTTTGTTGTCATTGCTGCATTTAAGCCACATTTACTGTACAATTGGTTATTTGTAATTTTAATGAATGTTGCGGACCACCTGAGATGTAGAACTGACCTTTCTTGGAACGGTGTCTGCGTCCTGTTAGCTACAGTTTCAGCGCCCTCGTGTTGTGGTTTGTAATTGCTTTATTCTGGTGGTAGCAGCTAAGTATACCTTTTTTGAATGACTCAGGGCCTACTTACCCATGACACTTACCCTACCCAGGGAGTTGTTATAGTGACAACTCCCTGTCCTACCTGTTACCCCTATAACAGCCCATTCTGCAAACCCTTTACCTATTCAAGAACCCATTCTGCTAAACCCCTACTATCTGTTCAACTCCAAGATCAGACTACACCATCTATACATGGTTTTCTATATCAACCTACGTAATAAAATATGATTTAATAATAATAATAATAATAATAATTAAGACATTATTTAAAAATTAAAAGGCTTGATCAAAGTCATAATTTGTAGAATCAGCATAAAATCAAAATCATAAAAATGAATAATTACAAAGAAAGTAGAAATCATAAACTCAACAAATTTAATAAGAAATATATAACTTAAAAATAATAAAAACAACTAAATTTAAATAAAATGGAAAACATTAAGGAATCGTCCACTATTTTTGTCATTATTGGCCAGGTAGAAAGCATATTTTTTTATGTGACCCCCCTCCCCTTTCCAATATAATTACAGTATTTTTCATTTTGAAATCATTAGTTTATCCTTTTCATAAAAGAGCACATATGTCTATCCTCTCCACCCGTTTCCCCTAAACCATATGGTTCTGTACTCTTGCAAAAATTATGAAAATAATGGATGGTCTCTAAATAAAATGTGAATCACATGATCTTAAAGAATTTCAATATGTTTGAATAGTTTGATCTGGTTTGCTTAATATTGTTGTACAACTGTTTTAATAGTTATAAACCAAACAAATTGGATGTTAACTTACTGCGAGCTTTTGTCGATGTTATAATTTAATTATATTAAATAATTTTGTTATTGAGTATTAAAGACTAAATTAACTAGAAACTTTGATGTCCTTCCTCCTTTAATCCTTGCAACAAACTCTGCACTTTAGTTGTATCAATATTAATTTACAGAAGTTAAGTTAATAAATAAATGAATTTTGGATCTTGAAAAGTTAATAAATAAATTAATTCTATGTGTGAATTTGATCCGACATGGCCCAATGGGCATTATTTAATTTCAATACCCTTTTAACATGAAAAAATATATTTATAATAGAATTTAACAGGGAAATCTTTAAAGTCACGTTCACATGTCTCGATCAAGGCTGAGGGTCGTGAGCAAGATTGTATCAGATTAAAAAAAGTGGGGGGGGGGGGCGCAAGTAATTTTTGGAGGAGTGTGCACCCCCCTAGATATGCCACTGGATTTACCTGATGTACGAGTATTTCAGATTCTCAAAAAATGTTAATAAAATACTTTTAAATAAGATGTAGTGAAATTACATGAACCTTCAAATTATATTATTATTATTCTACATATATCATCTTTTATTTATATAGTGGCATATACAATTTGCAGCTAGGCTCAAGTTTTATCGTACACTAGAAAAATATATTAAAGTGGGATTGTTTTTAATTGTGAGAAAAAAAATCTTATATCTTTTACTGAAAATATACTGAAGCCTTTCAATTGAAATTGTTTTAGACACCACCCCCTCCCCCAATTATTCAAACTCTTATTCAAAAATTTTAGAAATTGTACAATCTCTGCTTAAATCCTGCATGTACATGCATAACAAATTCATTATGATTTTTTTTTATTACATTAATAAAGAAAAATATATATTAATGCTTGCGGTACACCACGTAGATATCTAATATATTATTAATTCGCCATGCAAACCTTCAAACAATAAAGAAAAACTGACTTTCTAGTATAAATTTATTTATAGATTTTGGTTTGAAGCTGATTTTATAAAAACAAACTAAATCATTATAATTTCTAACAAAAATCCTCGATCAAATAAATCGTTTTTAAGGGCAGAGAGCAAATAATTATTTGTGGCCTACAAACATGGGCTTCATTATTGTATTGACAATTTAATAGAAAAAGGTAAAAAAATATTAAATTTATTTGCATTGAGTTCTATCAATTAATTAATTAAACTATTGTTATTAAATGAATTAATGAATGAATGATCAATGAATAAAATAACTATACAGTTCAATGTAAAATTTTGGTATTTTTCATGATATGAAATTAATGTTTCTTGCACTGTAGAAAATTCCCTTCTTAAAAAGCAACACATTATGCGATCACGATGCGATCAACTTGACTAGTAATCAGATCGGTCGGCATTTCACATGTCTGCTTCACAACTTAGTATAATGTCGGTTCAAGTGGTATCAAGATATATAACATTCCTAGGCTATTGATTCCACTTCTATTCACAAGATTTTCTGTAACCATGAAGCTAATAATATTTTATTCTTATAACGTCATGCTTCCAAGTCGGCTATTTAATGTCAAATTCTCCAATAAGTGTAATGCCTTAAGTATTTCTCCAACCGGTTAATTTATCCTTATTTATTCATTCATTCATTCAAGGAATTTCTTCATTCAAGGAATTTCTTCATTCATTCATTCATCCACTTAATCATTCATTCATTTATTGAATCATTCATTCATTCATCCACCCAATTTGCCATTCATTATTTCATTTAATATTCATTCATTTATTCATTCATTCATTCTCCCATTCATTCATTTAGTCATTCATTTATTAATTAATTAATTAGTTCATTCATTCATTCATTCACCCACCCACCAATTAATTCATTTATTGTCCAGTCATTCATTCATTCATTCTTTCATTGTCTAATCATTCATTCATTCATTCTTTCATTTATTCATTGTCCAAGCCCTCATTCATACATTCATTCATT
The DNA here is from genome assembly GCF_011630105.1 of Anneissia japonica. Taxonomy (NCBI): domain Eukaryota; kingdom Metazoa; phylum Echinodermata; class Crinoidea; order Comatulida; family Comatulidae; genus Anneissia; species Anneissia japonica. Next base: position 703,854 of record NW_022684135.1, on the reverse strand, counting down.
CTTTCTTTCATTGTCCAATCATTCATTCATTCTTTCATTTTCTTCATTCATTCATTCTTTTATTCAATTCATTCATTCATTTAGTAGTTCTAGGCATTGCAGCCCCTTTTTCATTACTTTCCTGAGTCTGTAAGTTTATGAATGTGAAATAAAATGAAATAAAATGTCTATTGTATCTGGTTTAGTAGTAGACCTATCATGCAATGCCAGTTGCTTATAGTGTGCTCTCTATCTAGCAAAGGCTTGTGTTTCTATATTAATTATCGTGCATTTCATAATGTAAAATTAGTTACTCTGCCTGTAGACATTAGCCACAAATATTTAAATATATTTCTTCCAAAATATGCATTAACAATAGATTTGAGATGAGGCAACTTTAAAATAAAAAAAATTTACCCCAGTTTTGTACGGTAAATGACTGAAGTAGGCCACACTAAATTGCTTAGTAATAGCCTTGCTAAAATGCAGGTGCAGATTTAGGTGGTGGTGTGGCAGGCTGCCCCCCCCCCCCCGTTTTTGGAAAGTAAAAAAAAGAAAAGAAATTATTGATCGCCCAATGCCTCAGAGGTTATTTAGTGTTGTCCCTCGATAGGGCCCCACTTCAGACATCTCTGGCTCCACCCCTGAAATGTACTGAATTTCTTATTGCTGTAATTAATTATTTTCTTTACTTTGATTAGCAGATAAGAATGGAGAGAAGCAGGTAAAATATTAGTAGTAAGTACGATATTTTATAGGCGAATTGTTGATGTTGCTTTTACGGAGATAAACGATGATTAACGGAAAGGCCTGGCTCCTGTAATGCTACCATTTGTGCGTTTAACCTCTCGTTATTCTAGCTACCTCCTCGTTTATCAACTTCTTCATCTCCCATTCGTCTGTTTCTTCATCCATCATCATATCCCTCCATTTACTCTGTCCTTTCTTTCACTCGTTTACAGTTAGATTCCATCAAAAGTAATCTGTATTTATCATCAGATTGATCAGATTCTGGTTTTTTTTCATGGAGATATAACAGGAAAACAAATTTGCAGTAAAAACCGTATCCATATATCTAACTGCCCATTATTTAAGCCATAAATTCGTGGCAGTATAAATAAGCAAAGGTAAGTTCTGTCTTGAAACCAAATAGCACGTATTAAATAGCCTCTCAGAGGAAAATAAAGAAGAATCTAAGAAAACCATGGAGGAAATAAAGACGATTATATGTAATTATACAATTTGCTTGCCTCCTCGAATGATTAAAATATCCAGGTTATTTTCAATGTTTCATCAACTTTTTTCTTGATGGTATTTCGCAAAATGATTGGATTTACACTATAACACTGTTATTATACCTTTACCCACTCACAATTTTTTTACTATAAGAATTGTTGATTCAACACCCCCTCTTTCCAACCCATCATTGTAATATATATATATATATAAATTAGGTATGCTGCGTAGTACTGTAAACAGAGTATAAACAAAAAGATAAATAATAATAACAGTGCACAAATATGAACATGATTCAACAAAAAATTTCATTATTTTCAATGGTATGAAAAAGTATCTCTGGCAGGATTCGAACCTGCAACCTCTCACTATCAAGGCAAATATCATACCATTAGAACACATAGACCTTACAGTATATATGCTGATTTTATCCCCAGGCACTTTCTCTCATACACCTGACTGAAACACTCACACATAGTTTAAGCTAGAAAAGCTTGTAGGTCGCAGCTGGGAAATCATAGTAAATAATATGCAAATTAGGTATGCTGCTTACCACCGTGAACACAATATAAACAAATAGATAAATAATAATAACAGTGTTGAATAGGAATTTGATGCCTATTTAAATTCCTATTTGTGTACTATTACTATTATTATTTATATATTTGTTTATATGCCCACATAAATATATATAGGTACAAATATATATAGCAGATGCACATGTTCTACTTATAACGGTTTGCATTCAGCTGTATGTATGTTTTCCACAAATGTTTAATTGATATACATATAGATTTAACTGAGAATAGCCTGGGGGAATAGCACTAACCAAAAGAATTGACTTCATATCTATGCCCTTGACACCATTTTAAACATTATTAAAACATCGCAGTAAAGACATCTAAATCTCTGGAAGTAAGATGATGCATCTGTCTCTTGGCAACCTACTTTTCAATGACAATCTCTCCTTCTCCACTTGACAACTCCTCTAATTTCTGACTCCAGTTTACTAAACCTGGGACTACGTGTCTACGTTTAACAATCGATCATTTTTTTTTTCCTCATAAGCCACAGATCACATCAGAATAATGTGTTCTGGATGTTTTGGAGAATGCGATTAAATATTACTTTAATGAAATCAAATTAATATAGCTTGCATGTTATTCTGTTGACGTAAACGTAATATTACATCCAAACATATTATTACTAATTAAATTTGTTTGGTTAATATTTTCAATGTTTAATTTATCTGGTATTACCTCCATCAGATGCTTTATTTGAGAAAAATATAATATCCCTAAATGTGTATTCTTTTTGCAGTTTTCTTTTATATTGGCACTATAGTGCAAGACCAAAGGCATTTTAAAACTATTTTTGTGCTATACATATATTCAAATAATATAACATTTTGTGCTAGAGGATTTTTATAACGATAATTTACATTTAATGAAAGAACAACATTTTTTCTGATTAGCACATTGTAAATGTTCATTCAAAAACATCATCATCATATCATCATCATCATCACATCATTATCATCACCATCAAAATCATCATCATTATCATCTCATGTAATCATTATTATCATCACCATCATCTTATCATTATCTCTATCCCCATCTTATAAATCATCATCATTAGCATCATCATAATCATTTGTTATAATTATAATTATTATAACGGATATTTATTATTATCATTATTATAACTGATATTATTATTTATTGTTATTATCATTACTTTTATTGTATTATTATTATATTGTGATTGAACAGAACAGTATTACATAACATTTCCATAAATGCGGACATTTTCTTGAGCTGTGATGGCAAAAATTATTGGTCTTAGAAAATGTGTTATTTTATTGTCAAAAATATATATTATTTTTGGTGCTGATATCATTATTATTATTATTGTTATTATTAATTATTAATTATCAATTATTATTATCGTTGATAGAACAGAACTGTATATTACATAAAATTTCCATAAATGCGGACAATATGGCGGTCATTCAGCACAAATACACTGTTGGACATCTAATTATGCAAATGAGAACTAAGACGTTGTCTGAGTGGTTTAATGGGTCCTTGGGCCTAATTAGGAGATTCTACGAATCAGCTGATTTGTGTGAATGAAAATATAATCAAACTCAGCCGTTTAGCTGGCACTGTTGCTCTACTTTACTGTATAATATATTGTATATATCAGGGGCGGATTTAGGGGGCCCTAATTTTGCCCCGGCCCCTTCCCCTCCTTTTCGAAAGTGAAAAAAAATAAAAGAAGAAAAAATTATTGATCACCCAAAACGCCTTCTAAAAAACGCGTTTAAAAAATCAAATTTCAGCAGAGACATATCCCCTAGGGTAATGTTGCTTCTCTCCCCATTTTGGGCCCCCTCCTTTCTGACATTTCTGGATCTGCCCCTGTACATTATAATGAGAAATATATGATTACTTTATATACCTTTTACGCAAGAGTATAAATAAAAGCTTATAGTAATTCTACTAGCGTTTGGATTCAGCATGAAAGCTATATGGATTCAATTACTTGAAGCCTTCTTGGTCCAGTGACTGAATATTGTTTCAGCAAAATACTGTATCTTAGGATCTGTCCAGACTATCAAAATTTTATTTGATAAAAACATGTGACATGCCTAAATATGATCATGATGACATCACATCATGACCATATATAGGCACATCATGACTATATATGGGCATACAACAGTTTTTTATCCAAAAAAATTTGGAAAGAACTTTATGTTCCAGCATAGCTGGTTCTATATTTATTGATTTTAAGAGCAGATTTGATTCACCTGTTTCATTTACTTTAAACTTTGTATCGATTCTATTTGAAAATGAAATGAAATGATAGTCATGTATAGGGACCACATGCCAGTGTCAGTCTCAAGCACATGTGAGTCATATTCCAGTGAGCTTATGTTCAGGCCTCAGAGTGCTAGAGAATCAAACATTCAGTGGCATATCTAGTCTAATTGAAATGGGGAAAAGGCTGATGGGGGGTGCAAAGGTGAAGTGGGGTGCTCGATGATTAAGCGGAATAGGGGCACTCATTGCAAAATGAGCGTAATTTTTTAACATTAAACATTTCCAGTTGACAGAGTGACCAGGGGTGGGAGTGCAAGCATATGGTTGGGGGAATGTACCCCCTTCACACACCCTAGATATGCCACTGTGAACTTTGACACTGGTTCTGCTGCTGTATTTCTTCTCTTAATACTGTAAATGATTTGTTTTTGATTTTTTTTTTTGTGAATGTTTTGCAGTCCGATTTTATTGTAAACATTGCTTTCTCCATTCAACATCAAAGAATTGAAATGAATTACTATTTACTACAGCTATACTTTAACAATCAGGTTGTTCCTCATTAATCCTCTTTATTCCCTTTGGGCATGTAAACATGCTGAGATTGCAGTACTATGATTTGCTGTCAATGCCATTCTTTACAGGATGTCCTCATTTGTATCAATGCACACCTGCTGACTTCAGAATTTACACTGTAGGCACGGTAGTGACATCATGGCGTGGGAATTGCTGCTGCAAAGCACTTTACATTAATTTAGATCTGATCCTTAGCTACAATGGAATCCAGGTAGAAAGATTGATGCTCAATAATGTTAGCGATTCTGTTAAGGATGTGGATGTTATCGTTGATGTGATTAAGAACCTTAAGTTATTGCTATTGAACATTCATTCCTAATGAAAATTAATGGATTCAGAAGGAATTCTCTTAAGTTATAGAACTAAAATTGTTGAAAAAATCTAGAACTTGCAGGCCGATAATGGATGGATTTTACCGAAATGAAAGTGGGCTGAGAATTTTGGGTAATATAGATACATTAAAATAGGGCCTACCAATCAAGTACAGTAATAAGACATTGGTTTCATAATGGATTTGATATAGAAACATCAATCAATTATTTATGGGAGTAATGTAATATGAAGCTACGGTAAGATACCTATTTGAGGAAATGCAAACTTCATTGCTTGACACATTGTTTATTTAAAACTAAACTGTGATTCTTGCATTTTAAGATATAAATTAATGTTTAATTAAATCTTGTAAACAAGTTAACTGCGTATTTAGAATTTTAACTCAATCACAGTAAATACAGTATATGCCATTTATAACCATACTATAATGGGTACCAGCAATCTGCTGGGGACTAACCTGCGATGGACTAGTGTCTCGTCCAGGGGGAGTACAACTCTCATCCGCTTCACACTACAGAAACTGGGGATAAGCTCCAGCCCTATGAGACCCAGTGGCTCGGAAAGGACTTAGTAATAGTTTAACCATACTGTATCATGCTATAGTGCGGGTAGTACAGTAACAGTTAACCATATTTCTCCTACTGTAAATATTGTCAGTCACGTACAGCCAGTTTTTCACTAAGCAAATGTATTCACACGAATCAAAAGCATTCACATTTCTATCCGAGTTTTTCACTTCAGTGAAATCGGTAGTTCAAACTGTTTCTACTTTTTGCGAAGCGAAAAAAATGCGCGACAAATCAGAGCTCAGGAAGTAAAAACAACGCTTTCGATTAGCGCAAATAAATTCACCTAGTGGAAAATAGGCTCTGCTGTACTATATCATGCTGCTGTGTGTACAGTAATATTTAACCATACTTCACCTGCTGTATTGTCAGTCACGTAATACTGTACATATGATCTTTTTCACATACTGGTTAAAGCCATGAAATGCTAATGTAACAAAAAATTGCCCTGCACCAACCTGGCACCCTCTCTGCAGTCTCGTAGGATGCCTAAAAGCATTCCAGGAATGGTATTGATCATGACCTAAAAACCCGTTCTTAAGTGATGCAAATTATTTTATGGGACCATTTCTACTGCAATTAAGAACCATTTCTACGTATGAGTTACAATTCTTAAGAAATGTTTTTTTTTTTGCCAAGTATAAATTTCCCCTAACAGACAGAGCTTGCTTGGCCTCGATATGCATTGTATCAATTGAATGAATCCTGTATTCAATATGTTATACCATGTTAATGGCTATCAGCTGATTTGATAACCTGATTAGCAAACCCTTAATGGTTTAGTGCATTTATCTAATGAGTATGAGCTAATTAACTGTATTGATTAACTGAATCATAATAAGCACATTCTCACCATTTCATGAAATTGATTTACGCATGATTAGTTTGATAGCATTTTAATTTTACCATAGAATGTTTTTAGATTGAAGTAAAGCTTAAGTCTGGCTTAGGATTTTTTTTTTTTGGGTTGGGGGAGGGTTTCTGTATATGTTTAGTTTATGTCTTTAAGAATACAGAAGCACCTTGCAATTTCATGTTAGCTGTAGGCCTACCCGAGCACATGAGAGTACAGTATTATTCAAACAACATAAAAGTAATAATGATTAAAAAATAAATAAATAATAAAAAATAATAATAATTAAAAAAAAATAATAGTGGCAATAATGGTGATAACAATTGCCTACAGGTAGTAATATATTAAATTTTGTGTTAGTTTTTGGTAGTTTTATAAGATACCAGGAC
>NW_022684135.1:673606-696957 GCF_011630105.1 Anneissia japonica | reverse complement strand
ATCAACCATAAAAAAAAAAAAAAAAAAAAAAAAAAAAAAAACATTAATTTTTTCATGGACAATAAAAATAATGACTATCTGAAAGAATGATGTCAAACCTAAGAAGAGGGGGCAACATAAATACAATACAAAGATTAATTTTACTTCTTTTGTTAAAAAATAAATAAATACCATTTGTATACGATAGTAAAAGCAAATATTAAATACCCTCACAAAAATAAAATTTCAAATCCCAGACGTGAAACTACAGTAACAATTAGTTTTATTTGGCCTAAACTAAGTAAAATATCATCTGACAGGCATAAAATTACCAAATTTGCCAAGTTTCCCCAAGCACCAAGGGATTAGGCCCATGGATGGATCCCCACTATGGTTCAGCCCTCTTTTGGGTGTCTGTGGGAAATTGTCAGTCATCCTGTCGGACAGTTAGCTTCTCCCATAATGTATTTTCCAGGGCCACCACTTTACCTTTTACTGGGCCTTGTACCATGGGGCTATTGTGAAGCTTAGGGAAAGAGTTGTTTAGGTCATTAGAAGAAAATCTGACAAGAACAAAATTCCAAACGTTTTTTAATGCATTTCACCAATAAATTTGATTATTAAGATTTGAAATTTTTCTTAAGAAGTATTTGCCTATTACAGTCATTATCGTTTGCAAGTAATGTGAATTTTGGTAATTATGGATTTTACTTCCCCTTTTTTTTTAAATTGTTGTTTTAACATTGAAAATGGGGAAAATAACAGCATAGCATGATAAAAGGTTAGTTTAGTGCAATAAAATAGATTTCCAAAATGTTGACCTGCCACCATGTTTTGCCCATTATCTCCGAAACAGGATTTGCAACGAGTGACTGGTTTGGCTTGTCTATTTTAGAATAAATAAATAAATACTGTATACAGATTGTCATAAATATTAGTTTGTGAAATGAAGTTATATAATATTTCATAGAATGATATATAGTCTACTGTAACGCTATTCCACACTCATTAGCCTTCTCAAGGATGCCGGAGAAAATATATCATATTTTACTAGTGTATCATAAATGTGAGGTCTCACTACAAAATAAGTCTCATCGTTAGAAAATCAAAAAATGAGTTTATATTACATTTTGGTAGATCACATTATAAGCTTTAATTTGGTCTTTGAATCGCTTCCCTAGGATAAATAGATCCAGAGATGTGAGCATTTAAAGTTTAGGGTATGAGAACCAGGTTTTGAGAAAATCGGCCTCAAAGATAAACAAACCTGTACAAATAATAGGACTAGAATTACAGAATATGCGAAAAGAACACTATTTTAGTAAGAAAATTCACTTAAAAAGTACACAACCATAAAATATAAGTATCAAGTTATTCAAAAACATTAAAATCAAAATTTTGTAAAAATGTTGCCTTTGACCTATTTTGGTGAATATCTCAATATGATTTCACCAACGATGTGTCTCATTTCGTGGTGAGACCTCACAAATGACCTTCCAATTTAAAACAAGCCACACAATCCAAACGTAAGTTTTCTCGTGTGTACGTCACCGTGAGAGCGCATCACAGGTTTGATGTTGTGCTTCACAGGATTTCGCTTTACCTCGGAGAATTAAAGACATTTTATTGTCGCTGCTCAAATGTAGAGTCCATTATTTATAGCTTAAAAGCTGAATCCCTTCATTTGCCGGCAGAAATAGTTTAAAAATAGATACACCATTAGTCTAATATGCTTGTTGATTCCAAATAGTCCATCAGTTTTAGTTTATGTTCATAATAATTTTTTTTCTTAAATTTTATTTCATTATTTTTTCCTGTGTTCTCTTTTATTAATTCCACTACATACAAAATGTAATACATAGAGTAGAAAGCTGTATACGTGATCATAGGGGCAGAATAAGTGTATTTTCAGTCATGAGACTTAACTACCCCTCCCTCCCCCCAATTACATTAACATGTAAATTATAAAATGATAATAATACTTAGAAGTTTTATTTAATGTACAATTTACTACCATACTACAGTATATATTATTAAGTAGGCTTAAATTGATAATGATATCTTTCCACTGGGTTCTGCCAAGGGGGATTCCTAATGATTGGGCAACTTTTAGGAGTTCCATACTTTGCCCAGGCATATTTGAAAAGGCCACTCCAACTTTGTTTATTCAAAGACAAAATATTCTATAGTCATTTTTGATTGAACATTGATTGATTGATTGAACTATGAGATATTATTAAAATAAATATTTCAGGGAAACATAGAATATTATTATTGACCATTATAATGGTGATAATGAAGACGATGATATTGATGATATGAGTGACGTGATTTTCATCGTGTGGAGTTGGATATAGCTTAGCGGTTGAGATGCTTGCCTTCTTATCCCAGGTTCCTCGGTTTAATTCCTGTAACAGTAGAACTTTTTCGCATGACTAAATGAAATTAAAAAAATTGAAAATATAAAATATTAAAATATATAGATTATAAAGATGTGTCTATAAAATGATGTCTTGCTAGAAAGAACTTAGAAAGGTGAGCTTTCTGAATTATGTTTTATCTTCTTAGGCGAAACTTTTTTTTTATACCTAGTTTCGTAAACTTACTGATAAAATTTTGTTTTCATATTTAGCAAATGGTTTTGCCAAAAATGTTAACAGTGTAGTAAATGATGGTTAAATGCTTTAAATTTATATAATCAGGAAGAATTATACATCTTATTTTCGGATATTTCAAGGCAGCGGCAGGTGTACAGTATATAATAACATTTTTTTCTGAAATTTCCATTTTTTCTTGACAGCAGTGAACTAATTAACCAAAAATAACATTTTATTTTTATTTGAAAATCATTGATATTGGCAGGTGGCTGGTTCGTGAAACAACAATGTATAAAAACGTCTCGCCTTAATGAAAATAGTATGTCAATCTTATATACCAGCTACTGCGATATGCTTGATATAATAGGCCTCACTCATTAGATCAAACACATTTGAATCCCTGGAGAAGTAGGTCTATTATATAATGTTGCAGACAGTACATTGGCATTTGACACACCGGAAAGTGCTGTGCCCACAGATGCTATCATTAGATGTGAAGAAACCCCTGAGGGTTTTGCAGGATGTATTAAAGGTGGCATAGTATATGGTATTACAGGCCTACAGTATTTGTGAGCCTTGACGATTGCGGCACCAGATGGGTATGGGGATTAAGCCTTCCTCCGGACACTATAGTATGCCAAGCCCATTACAGTATTGCCATAACCCAAACAGTTTCTTTATTGGCATTAATGTATTTTACAGTAAATCATCTGATGTGCATAAAATTGCCCAGTTTTTTCTAATCACCAAGGGATTAGGCCTATGGATCCCTACCAAGGCTTTGGCACTTTATTGGTGTCTGGGAAATTGTCAGCACTGGTCTGTACCATGGAGCTATAATACTTCTATGCGTGTACTGAGATAATACTTTGATTCTCAGACTCTAATTCCTGCTTCTGTGTATCTATCATCTGGTTCTAATGCTCTTCTTGGGCCTCCTACACTGTATCTGTACCCTATTTGGGCCATATGCATTTTATTATGCTTACATTTTTATTATTATTATTATTATTATAAGTAAATACCTTATGGTGTTTTTACTTATTCAAAATTTTGGTGGCATTATTATTATTATATATTCAAGAAAACAAACATTTTATATATTATATGTAAATATAGTTCCTAAAAATATTGCCACTCTTCACCATTGCTGACATTTACAATAGATAAATATAATAAAATACAAAAATTGTAGGTACATTAAATAAAATAATTAAATTACAATAATTATTTTATTACTTTACAGTATTAAATATATAAAAAAACTATCATAAATATTCAGGTCACTTCATAAAAAATAATTTGCACCTCCATTACTAAACATTTTAGACAGATATCAAAATATATACAAATTAAAATATAAATGAATTAAAAGTAAAGTTTGTTGTTTTATGAAAGATATATTGTCTCCATTAATATATTGCAATTCCATCAAAAAATCAATTTGCTCATTTAATGAATCAAAGATAGAAACAATTTTGTTTTCACTGATTTACAAACATTTTACTGCACAAATTCCTAAATTGACTGCCGTCCAATATAAGGGTCTATAAAAAGACTACTGTAGTAACATATGTTTTATCTGTCTGTTATTTGACAAGAAACATAATTTGTGTTTTAATTCTAAATATTAAGTTAGTAACAAGCTTTTCAAAGTAAATAGAATAGAGAAATTTGTGTTTTAATTCTAAATATTAAGTTAGTAACAAGCTTTTCAAAGTAATTAGAATAGAGAAATTTGTGTTTTAATTCTAAATATTAAGTTAGTAACAAGCTTTTCAAAGTAATTAGAATAGTGAAATTTATTCTTCAATGTTATATTCCAATTAGGTACTGTATATTCTTGTGTATAAGACAGGGCTTAAAATAGCATATTATGATCGAAAAACAGGTCTTCTTATATGCACGACATACAAATTTTCGATTCTTTAAATCATGATTGTCGTAAGTGCGGATTGTCCATAACACACGAATTTACTATTGCAATGAAACCACTAAATGTTAGTATGAATAAATGCAATTTTAAATACGGAGGAAATAAGATTTTTATTAACGTATAAAAACTCATAAATTGTATTATTCGGAAGATTAGCTTTGCATTTGACTCCGTTCTAGCCAGGGAGATGCAGTATCAAGACCATAGAAAAGCAGAAAAAGTAGGAATTCCGACGATGAAACGGGGGTCGGAGGTCATCTTATATGCCCATCATACAAAAATCGTCCAAAAATCTTATCAAATTCCTCGGTCGTCTTATACGTGGGTTGCATACAACACACACATGAAGGCATTGGTTTGAGATATATGCATATGGACCTATTTTATTATATATTTGAAATAGCAGCTAGCATTAATATATATATAGAAAGGAGGATGCTAACAGTAAGCTGTTCAACTGTACTATCATGACATGTATTTAAGTAAATGGAAATTCTAATATGATCCATTAAAATAATATGTTTAATAGAGAATATGCGTGTGCGTTAATTTATATTTGAAACTTTTGACTTAATGACGGAAATATTCTTTGAAGCAAATACAACGGCGTGAATTGAACACTCTTTATTATCGGAGTTCACGATAAATATCACTAAACGCTTGCGGCTTCAACTTTGCTGCGATATGCTCTGCTTATCGCCGCTGTTTGTTGTAATCATTTTGAGTGGAATGCATGCAGGTTTTATGTGTTCCAGTTTTCCTTTTGATAAATGTCAACTAAGGTCAATTAAAATTAGGGTAAATCTCATATATAGTCATAATGTGCCTATATATGTTTCATGATGTGATGTCATCATGACCATATATAGGCATGTCACATGTGTTCCAGTTTTCCTTTTGATAAATGTCAACTAAGGTCAATTAAAATTAGGGTAATGGTAGAAATACCAACAATATAAATCACAGCGGAGAACATGCTTCTAATAATTTTACTTCGGAGGCACATTAAAGTTTAAAACATCTATGTTTCATCTGTTTATAGCATGCTGTTATTCTTGATTCAGCTTCACCACTTTTATGGTGATCTTCAAAATAATTGTGACGATGTACGCAACAACTTTTAAGATTTAAAAAAAAAAAAAATAGCTTTGACGGTGTATTTTATTCCATTCCAGTATGTAATTATATAGTAATAACGAAATAGTATGTGCTTGGGTGCAACAAATAATAGTAGTAATAATAATTATAAGAACAATAATATTGAATATATTCAGCAAAAAAGTTTTTAATTATTACAACTTATTCTACTGGTATTCAATAAACTAAACATGGTTGGCAGTTGTCTCTGAGGAACTCCAATCTATGTTGTATTATTTTTCTTGCTGTTGGGTGAACATCTACTTTCCCATCCAACAGCCACTACATATGTGTTGTCTGTGTTGGCCATGATTGACAAATCAGTCCACCACCAGCAGTTATGCGACACTGGCAATGCCAGCAGTGGCCAGTGTACTGACCATTGGTCAATTTGCCAAATGTAAGCAGCCCATATTCAACAATGGCCATTCTCATAGTCGACAGCCATCATGTATGTATAGTATATCTGCATGTCCTATTAGGCTACCAGTACAAAGAAGATGAGTTGAGGCAATTGATGTTTTTTGATATGGAAATAGAAATTATTGATACTAAACATTTGATCTGTTCCTACAGAAAATGTGTAACTCACTGTAATTCACCGTACACCACGTAAATGAGTGGTGCAAGAGGCTGGTAGGCCAGTAGTGGCCGTCTACTAGTTCCTATTATCTTCTCAAACTGTCGATTAAAATGTAGGATCTGAATTGTGGCATCTGGTTGGATTAAAATCCTAATGATTGTTACATAGAATTGAAATACAAAACCTCATTAATATTCATCTGTATTTGATTTATTTAAAATATGGCATTAAAATTCATATTAAGCCTTCTTAATTTATTTAGGAGATTACACATCCTTAAGATTTGTGTCTGGTTTTTAGATAAACAGCTTTCATTGTATGAGGCTTTGTAGATAAATATGAAAGTGAGTCATAATCTGGTGGTATTCACATCATAAACTGCTAGGAAAATAGCGCGGTTTATGTTATGTACTTGGTTGTCAAATCAGCAATTTGTGATTTCTTAAGAGTTTAGTTTTTCTTTACTGTACAATTGTCCTATGTTGTTTGTAAATAGCTTTGCTGTTATTGTTATTGCGCTATTATTATTATTACTACTATATTACTACAGTATTACCATATATACTTGCGTATAAGACAAAACTTAAAATAGCAAATTATGATGGAAAAATAGGGTCAGCTTAAATACACGACATACAAATGTTAGAGTTTCAAATCATGTTCCTCTTATGTGCAGATTGTCAGCAACATGCAAATTTACTATTAAATGCAATGAACCCACTAAATGTTAGTATAAATAACGTAATGTTAAATACTGGGAAATAATATTTTGAATAACATTTAAAAACCCATAAAATGGTATTATTTGGAAGATTAGCCCTACATTCGGCTCTGTTTCTAGCCAGCTAAATGCAGTTACAAGACCATAAAAAGCAGCAAAAAGTAGGAATTCCGACGATGAAACCTGGGGGTGGGGGTTGTCTTATACGCCTGACATACAAAAAACGTCCAAAAACCTTCTCAAACTCGGGGGTTGTCTATATACGGTATGAATATGGATGCATAGAACGCTACATTTAGATTGTATTCCGTATAATTTTTTAAATAATCGCCCAGCATTACTCAACTGTTTGCCAACCCTTTGAGCAAATTTAGTTAGTCCTGAATAACTTGAAATTAAAGAGAATTCTAATGTGCATTTTTTTTTTTGAACTCCTCAAGACGATTATTTTTTTTTTTGAACCCCTCAAGACGCACCTTTTTCCTAGTCCTTAATGTTTTCATTGTCTAATTTCCTATGTGATTTAATTGTATGATAATGTAAATTTTTTTAAAATCTATTTTTGTACAGCACTTTGATCACTTGGAAAAGTGCTCTAAAAATCCAAATAATAATAATATTAATAATAATAATAATAATGAAAAGCATCACCAGCGAAAATGAGGATACCGATACCATCATCCCATTCCTTATTGAATTCTAAATCGGACAAAATTTTGCTTTTGTTGGATGCCCTCTGTTTTTTGTTTTAAACAATGAAGATTGAATATGGTATCATTAGACCAGTAGACAAAGCATGTGGGAACTCAATTTTAATTATATAATTTATTGTCGCCTCCAGCTATGCATGTACTATATTCTATTCATACCTGGAATTCTCTCCAGGAATTTTCTGGTCTAAATTGCTACGGATAATCCAGATGGTAAGGTTAACTATGTAAACTTTCCTAGCAGTTTTGGTAAAGTGTGTTCTTACACTGAAAACACACAGAATACTGTACTGTTGCCGTAGTGAATATACCCTAAGCGATCAGATGGTACGTGGCACACCATTGGCATATTCACATGGATCAACTTCAATTGATGATCCCCTGCACTGGTGTTTCTAAGAAGAATGGGAGAAGCAAAGGGAAACAAATCCACCGAAGCAGTGGTGGTGCCAAAGGGAGGGGGCCGACGAGTACATTTCGTTGGGGAATAAAAAAACTTAAAAAAGATATTTTTACATGTGTGTTCATTAAGCAACATCACCTTCATTGACCTATTTGTGTACTGTTTGTATTAACTTTTTATTACGATAATAACAAAAACAACAACAATAATAATAACAGGGAATAATAATAATAATAATAATAATAATAATAATAATAATAACATAAATTCAGTTTTTACTTTTCACATTGAATTAAGACCATATTCTTCACAGTGAGTTCATGATGTTTGATAGACATCTTAATCGGGGAAGCAACTTCGTGGTTTACAGATTTAAGGCAAAATTTCAAAAATTTAGAACTTTACTTTAAATTATAAGCTTGTACTGTGATGTTCCCAGTGACGTGTTTTCTTAATTTATTGCAGCATAATGTCACAAATTGTTTGCCTTATTACTTAAGACATTATTCTTATTCGTAATTTTTTTGTTAATAATTCGCAATCACATGGATTATGAAAAACCTGGATTTCGCCATGATGGGAAGATAGTATTGTAATGTAATACGGTGTTTTTATTTTTTTATATTATATAAAATGAAAACCGGATTCGAAACTAAGTTAGTTGGTTACATTGCATGCTCTTTGTTTCTCGTTGTTTTATTGAAAAATTTTTGGTTTTGGAAGTTAATTTTGACATTAAAAAACATACATGAAGTCATATTACGGAATGCCTATCAAAAAATTCGTCAAATATCCGTTGCTTCCAGGAGGCTTCGCCCCTGGCCCCTGGCCAAGTGATTCTCACTTTACTCGTGTAGCCCCCTCATTGGGGCCTTTAGCACCCCTCCATCCCTTGTTGGGCAGATGATTGCATCATCACTGCACCAGAGTGTGTCTCTATCTCTCCCTTTACACTGAACTCTTGCTTAGCAAAATCACTTCCCCTCACTCTTCTAGATAGTTCCTCCTCATTGTTTTTTCCTTTGTGCTTCCCCATCAGCCCTCCATATGTCAAAACTAAAACTTTCAAAGATATACATGCTATACTCTTTGTTACATTGTTAACACTGTAAGTGTAGAGGAAAATTTGATGGCTTTTTCGATTAGATTTTCCAGATCAAATTACCAGATGTTAATTATAATGTGTAGCAGATAATACTTGCAATAAATGTTATCTCAATCCATATTATTGCCTTGTTATTGACATTAAATTGCAGTTTCTGTGACTTCAGTTATACGATTTCACAAACCGACCTTGGATTTACGCAATTCTTGTGACAGCTGTAAGCGGTGTTATACAGAACCAGATCTTATAAATGCTCATGTGCTTCTCCATCTTATCACGAACACACAGACTCTGCCTCCTTGGTATTTTAGTCGTTACAGTTCCTTGGCACTTATTATATGTTTATAAACTATGTGTATAAGTGAAATAATTATCTTAATACTCTGATTCTTTTAAATTAATTTCTGAAAAAATTATTATTATTTCAGAATCAGAATTGATTCTGATTTTATTTTATCAATAATTTTTTTAAAAAGTCTTTTAATCATTTCACCAGAGAAGACTCATATCTTAAGAATAATTTTGATATACTTTTCAGTTAGATTTAGTGATTAATATTTTTCAGAAATGTTCTTCAATATATCTTCCTTTATAAAATGCAAAAACTTGAAATTAGTAATTGCGACAATTGGCAGGTTTTTGTCAGATCCAGCCACATGTACAGTATTTACAAGTTTGGAAATTTTGTAATGTTCTTCTGTGAGAGGCAATAAATACATATTTTGAAGAATTTTATATATGAAATATGGCAGTTAAGGTTCTACATTTCATAAGGTTTTTTTTTTTCCATTTTATTAGTTTTCGAAGATGTAAAGTAAGTGAGGATCAGTATGAAAGAGTATGATAAACTGACAGAAAAACAAAGAAACGAAATAAGAAAATGTGATGTATGGCCTTGACAATATATGAAAGGAAAGACTTGTTCAAATGGAGATCTTAGGGACAGTGAAAGTTGACTGCGAGGGCCAAAGGAAATCGTTGAGAGGCTGATCGGATGATTAAACAGTTTTTTTCAGAGGTTGTAAAAATTTATTCACAAAGCATAAATCAACATGCTGTTGTTTTACACCACAGCACATAGCGACATTTTTTTTATTTTGTGGTTTACTAATTTAAAACCATTAAACCATTATTATTGTCAATTTGTTTTAGATAGACTGTTTTGTTCTTCATAGTTTAGTGATTGATTGTTCGAAGTGTAATGTTTTTTTGCGAGATTCACTACACATCATGTGATGTCTAGCTAGGTTTCGTGGGATTTGCTGGATTCCTACCTCTGATACCATTGTTGCGCTGATATAAATATTTTTTACTGCAAAAATCCATAGATACTGTACCAGTCAGTTTTAGGTTCTATACAGTATGCATAAGAAAGTGTTAAAAGTTAATTTATTTGATTCTTTTAAATAATACTGTACATCTTTATAGGTACAAAGTAATTGTGGAGTTGAATAGTGGTTAAGGTGCTTGCCTTCCAATCCCAGGGTCCTGGGTTCAATTCCTGTCACAGCAGGATTTTTTCTTACAATTGAAAACAACACCACTCCCTAAGCCTCATAAAGGGACTTTGCTGATTGGCTGATAAAAGCATCCCATTATTTAATTTATTTGAAAGGGCCCCTAAATATCAGCTGACCTTCTAGGATACACTAGAAGGTTCAACCTCTATAAATATGGTTAAAATAAATAAACAAATAAAATATTGCTACTTTTTCTTTCTTTTTTTTAAATGTATTGCACAAAAGCAGTTATATTACTGGTTTCATGACATCAATGAATATTAATTTTCTTTCTACTTTATACCGTACATATGTCTATATAACTTAAGACAGTATTACACACGAACAGATGCGAAGGTTTGAAGTTTGAAGCCAGTATTTTCAATCACTTTCTGCAAACCTATTAACATTAATTTTCAGCCAGCTGGTGGCTTGGTTTACGTGATGTAGGCCTATCTTGATACTAAAACTCATTCATTGTATGTGTTTCAGTGAGTAAGAAAATGAATCAGTTTGTTTCTCACTCTTTATGAACCCTAAGCCTTAAGGTATCATTGATTGGACTGCTTTAATAATATCAGCTTAAGGGTAAACCGGTGCCAACGTACTGTTCCTTTCATTACTGCAGCATTAGTCACCAACATTCAATTTTTTTAAAATCACTTTTTATTCTTAATATAGACGTTATCGTCTGCATTGTTATATCACAGCGCCACAAGCATTTGCTAAAAAGAATATTAATGCATAAAAATTGTCCTTCGTTATTCTGTGAACAAATATGTTGTCACATGGAATGGGAGGGGAATGTGACAACTTTCATCAGCTGGAGCTAGGGGCAAAGCTCTGGCAGGGATCCAGAGGGAAAGGTATTTAGAAGCTCCAGATATCGGAAGATTCAGAGACTTGATGAATATATTTTGATTTGGAAGACAGGTTTACCAAGTTTATCATTATAAATTACCGTAAGTTCATCCAATGATTCTTAAACTAGTCATCACAAGCTAATGTCACTTAAAAATGGGTTTTTCCAATATAAAAGGACAATATTTGACAATTTTCCGACCTATTTTTACAAAATATGTAAATATCATTAACTTTTCTTGTGCAATTTATAGATAAATGTGGTCAACCAGATTTTCTTCCTTCACACAAATATTCCTAAATCAGAACTTTTGCATGCTGAACAAAAATAATTTGTAACTCCAATTTCTGTGTATAATTTTTTTTAATACCGTAATTAATTTCAAATGTTGAATATGTTTTGTTTTTATATTGATAGTTCTTACTGGATATGGTTGTTTTAAGATCAAGTAGCTCAAAATTGCTGTACATTCAGGGGCGAATTTAGTACTGCAACTAAAAATATTAATAATATTTTCAGTATCTTAATATTATTATTACCCTGTTCATTGGATGAAAGCCATAACATTTTTGTTCCTTGTCCAGCATGGATATTCAGCAATACCAGATACATTCAACATAATTATTAGCATACAAAGAAGGCATTGCCTGATCCAATCGGTGACGAGCTCCCTCCCTCCCCTACCCCCACAATATGTAAATGAAGAACCCAGTCCCTTCCTCTTAGACCATAAGTTTATTAAAAATTTATTATCAACCTATTAAAATACATACAAAAAAAACTTTTATTAAGTTTATATGAACAAAAAGCCTCACTGCCTAAATGCAAATGTAGAAATGATATTTTCACATTCCTACTGTATGAGACATACCATACACATTACAAGAGCAGCAAACTCATTATCCAAATTACACATAAAGAAAATTCACACATACGCAATACAGTACTCTTTATGATATTGCTGGCTTTAATGTTACAGATACATACTATGCCATTATGTATATTGTAGTTTGATTCTTTGGTTGGCCTTCAATCTGAGTTTAACATCCTATAACACTAATTCTAGCTTCTATGCTGTAATTAGACCATTTAGGTGATGGGATTATTATGCCAGACAGATGTCTAGTGTTGTTCGAATAATCTTCTGAAACTACTTATTATTTCATACTTTCATCAAAAATGTAAATTGTAAAATGAAATGAAAAAAAAAAAAAAAAAACAATATTTGTAAGTTCAATACAGGTGAAAAATCTTTTATTATTAAATTATCAAACGAAAATCTAGGAAAACAAACACAAGTTACTTTTTAATTATAAAAATCAAATAAAAGAGATGTAACACCTCCACGTAGCATACATACAGTATTAATTAGAATAAACGCCCTGGGACGATTATTGTTCGGCAGGGTTTTTGATGGGGCGTTCGTTCAACGGAGACGTTAATTCAAGGGAGGCTTTGGTGTAAAATGGATATTTATTATAGTCAAATAAATGCCCATTAATTTCACTGTAAATGTAAACTACAACACATTACCATCAAAATGTGTTATTGTGTGATCATAAAATTATTATTGATCTTGACCAAGCTAGAAAGAAAAATGTAATTCTACTGGAATAGAACATTAATAGAATATGTTGAATGATGTTGCTTCCATTAGTCACATTTACAGTAATTTATGGAGGGCGTTTAATCGAGGGAGGCGTTTATTCAAAATGAGGCTCTGAAGGGGGCATTTATTCAAATTATTACGGTATTCGAATTATATTGAATAATATCAATATATTCTTGTACAGTATATACATTTGACCAATTTATTATCATTTTTCCAAATTATTTCCATAAAACACAAAGTGTAAGGGTCTATGCAAAAAATAAAACAATGGAATTTATTTTATGTGCTTGTTGCAAGATTAATATTTTCATGTGTTAATATAAAATAAAGCTAATAACTTAAATATATAAATTTTATTTTAAACACAGTATCATTATTATTAATATTTGCTGAAAAAAAAATGTTTTATTACCGGTCTCTTCAGATATCGTCCTGTATTTCATAATATTATTCATCAAATTTGTAAAATATTAAAATCGTTTGCAAATTGGGTAAAAATGTCAGTTTCTTCTGATGTCTCAATTCAATAAGAATATTCATAGAGGATTTAAGAATAGTTTATCACATGCAATGTATCATAACAATTTTCTGGCTTCTCTTGTATGTTATGGAGATATGAATCAGGCCCGTATCCAGGGGGTTTTTATGGTTCGGGAGAACCCCCTTTTCTAGCAAACCCCTCTCTTTTCTGGCGAACCCCCGTCTTCAAATTTCCCAAATAAGTCCTCCAACCCAACTAATGCACTGCAGACCCACCCAGACAAAGACCTTTTCAAACATGTCTGCTTTTATAGCATTATTTAGATCCATAAAGCACAAAAATCCCCTTGCTTTGGGGGTTTCGCCAACCCCACCGGGGCTTCGATTGTGGACCTCGCGCCCAGAAAACCCCCCTCCCCCCTTGGAAGAACCTGGCTACGGGCCTGTGAATTCCTTTAAAGCTTTTGCCTACTCTAAAAAGTAAACAGCAAAACTGTGCAGTTGGATTCTTGATGTGAGATCTGGTGGTGCTGCTTTATAAATTTGATGAAATTAATGAAAACTTTGTTGATCTTGTAAAGGTTGCACCCTAGTCAAAGTAGCACCAAGTGGGCAGGACATCTGAATACTATATGTAGCTTCTCAGCGGTGTAGGCTGGTTTTGTTTTGTGGGTGTGCGAAAAATATTGAGAATGCGGAACTGTAGTGAATCCCTATTCTATTGAAAAATTAATGTTCATTTTTAGTATTCAACCCACATAGTGGAGCTAATTTTCCTCCATGGGAGGGCAGGGGGGGGGGGGAGGAAAGAGGCTGTACAGTACTTCTGGGGAGCTTCTTTCCAGACCCCACAACCTGGCTCAGCCTCATGGGTGTTATTACTATACTTCCTCCTTCAGCAACTTCAATACCAGAACCTCTTCTGAAACCATGGTGTACCGTAAAGTGCTTATTTTTTATGATCCTTCACTTTTTTAGAGAATTCTATAAATTGTCTAATCATGAAATGATCATGTTAAGATAAGTTAAACTTTATTGTTACACAATCAGTGGCATGAATAAAATTCAGTATACAAGCTTCTTCAAATTGTAAAAAATACAATTGCATTTTGAAATAAATGAAGTGGGTTAAAAACAGTACCTTAAGGCGAAAGTAGTGTCGCTAAGGGGAAACCAAAGCAACGTTAAGGCGAAATCATAGACAAAAGAGTTTCCCCCTAAGAGCCGAATAAAGGTAGTATATATATATATATATATATATATATATATATATAGAGCATGTGAAAATATTGTAAGGTCATGTGATGTACACTGTCTTGAATCTCAGCATGATTTATTTTTATTGTGTCAAACTATATATCTTGCAAATGCACATCCATTAGCCGTACACCCCATTTCCACCACTCAGCCCATCTGTTTGTAAATGTCGTAAAATGTTACATTTAACTTTAGATCCAAGGATTAAAGTAATGTATCGTATATTGGCAAGTTCCCTGTGGAATTGCTCTTTGTTTAGATAGATGGAAACAGATCTGCAATACTGGAGCACTGTGTTCTATATTTGGAATCTGATCTCCATACATTCTTGAAGTAGATCTTGAAAGTATTATTTCTTACGTTTTTTATTTATTTATTTTTTGGGGTGGAGGGGTGGGGTGTTTATTCAATTTCTTTTACATGATTCTTTTTTTCTTTTTTCATCTTTTTAGTGTAATGGCTGTAATTCAATAGCTATGGACTTGTATAGCGCATACATTTAAAAAAAAAATAAAAACCAGTAAAATTTTGCCAAGGCTCAGTGTTCTTATTTTTTTGCTTTACAGACTCAAAATGTTCTTATTTTTACACACTTTTTAAACATAGAAAATTATGATTTTACAGCAGTATATTGCTGTACTGTATTATAGTATTGCATAGTCAAACCTACTGCAAATAAGGTACAGATAGATTTGTTGGTTTTTATATTTAAACAAAAAATAAAAGCCTCACTTGACATTTGACATTTTACCTCAGCCTCAGTTTGTTCTTAATTTTTAAAGCAATTTCAGCCTCCGTGTTATTATAAAACATGTTCTTATAAAAAAGTGTAATTCTAGATCTCTAAGCAGTTTAACAAATGTCCAATAATTAAAAGTTAAATTTATTAAAAAAAAACAAATAAGATAAAGAAGAGATAAAGCAAAAAGAACAACCGAAACCATCAACAAAAAGAAATACACTTAAACAAATTCTTAAAAATACTAATTTAATAATAATTTCCTTTGAAAAATTTTTTCATATTTTTTGTCCATATGTTTACAAAGGTATTCAAGTAATTAATCAATTTTTTTTATAATTACTTATGCTTTTGTTTTCGGGAGATGTATTGACCTGTATTCAGTGGCTGTCTCTTATACACATCTAGATGTGTATAAGAGACAGGTATAGAGAAGATCAAAAATAAATCAAATTTATTTCACTTGCAGCTTAGATTACATACACTATTCAATCAAGTAAATGAAAGAAAACAAAGCAAACAAGGGTTGGGGGGGAGGGGCGAGTAATTTTTTAAAGGGGTGTGCACCACCAAGTGCATCCCCCTAGATACACTGGATATATAAGTATATACTCTTGATATTGAGGTAAAAAAATACTTTAATGCTTTGTCCAGATTAAATTTTCTTTGAAAAGAACCTGTTGTATGTCCATATATAGTCATGATGTGCCTATATATGGTCATGATATGATGTCACCCTGACCATATTTAGGCATGTCACATGTCTTTGTCAAATAATATTTGATAGTCTGAACAGGACTTTTTACTGTACTATTATTCTCAGTGTTAATATTAGTGTGTGAAAATTGTTTTCAAAATGCCATGTAATCCATGTATAATTAATTATTTCATGCTTATACTGATCAATTATTTAATTCATTCAGATCTCATAAAAGATTGACTTTACTGTTCATTTATTAATGATACTTTCGGTATCATTTATAATTGAATTGATTTAAACATTATTTTTTATGCATTTATCAATCAACTGTGCGTTTATTCTGTTTATTCAATTATATCAATTGTAAATGTAAATGTCTATATTTTTCACTGCACTGAAGAATATGCACTCAAATGAATACTGCCCCCTTTTGAAACTATAACTGTTTAAACATAAACAAGAATCCGCCAATACAGATGCTCCAGTACACTATAGCAATGCGATGTTGTATTGGAAAATTTCAATAGTGTTCCCAAGTGCAACTGATTTATATTATGTCTGTGTCTTTTTTTTACACTGAATGCAGTTTTCGCTTGAACATGCTCTTAGATGATCCTCTCACCACAACCTGAAGACTGTCCCCTTTGATGAAGCTACACCAGAAATAGAGGACTACCCACTTTGATGATGCCTTCACCAGAAGATGATGACTAACCTCTATGATGATGTCTTCACCAAAAACTGAGGACTACCTTATGGTGATGCTTTCAGCATAAACTGATGACTACCCTCTTTGATGATGCCTTCACCAGAAACTGATGACTACCCTCATTAATGACGCCTTCACCAGAAACTAATGACTATCTTTTGTGATGATGCCTTCACCAGAAGCTGATGACTACCCTCTTTGATGATGCCTTCACCAGAAACCAAAGAATACACTCTTTGATGAGGCCTTCACTGGAAACCAAATACTGCCTTTTTTGATAATGTCATCACAAGAAACTGCAACCTCCTTGATAATGGCATCACAAGAAACAGTGCATTAGATTGCCCCTTAGAATGCCTACTAATATACTATTTAAAATTTAACCCTAGTTTGACCTACCAACCCTCAGAGTATTTGGATAGGCCTGGAAAACAGATGAGTCAATAAGTTGTGACTTAAAGTTGCAAAGAGAAATAGAAGAAGTCTGCTTATGAGTGTTGATAAGTTGAAATAATGCTTGAAATATAAACATACTGACTTCATGTCCTCTGATTGGTTTGTTGCATGTTTGCCTGATATTCATTTGCTCACCTCTAAACTATGATTTAGCCTAAGACAGAGTATTTTCTTTTTCCTAAACCAAAAAATCGAATGGTAAAAATTACCTCACAGTTTCGCTGTTCTTTACATGAACAGCTTCTTTGGAAGAATGACGATCTATAATAACTAAACAGACTGACCTCTAGAGGGCCGATTCTGTTTAATTTAGCATATTTAAATTCATATTTTTATGCTTCCATTCACCACAATTTTATACTTTACTATGTGACTATGATCTGACTCTTTGCTCTGCCACTTATCACTTTAAATTGCACAAAAATACACGCATTTGCTGTCCTTGGAAGAGCAATTAAAATTCCTGGGGCATACTGCTAAAGCACATCCATGTTCCAATAACAAAGGACGCTTTACCATAAATCTTATATGAACATAAAAGGTAAATAAACTTTGGAAAATCTCTTGTGCAAAGTGAATCAATAAATTAAATTAAGTTTGTGCTTAAGTTTGTCTGAGATTTTGTGGCAAATGTTATTATGAGTTACAGTGTTTGTTATATAATGATCTCCTATCTAAGCTGACTTGTATAAATACACTGATGTTGGCCTGATTATTAAGCAGAATATTGATGTAAAGTTGTTATTCTCTTCTATTATTGAATCCAGTTGGAAATTACGCTCTCAAGAGTTTAGGAAATATATAAGAAAACTAGAGTAAACTTCAATGTATTTGATGTTCAGAGGCTCAGGGAGTTTCTAAACACACAGAGGCTCAGGGAGTTGTTTTGTACTTGAAGGAAACAAGATGACTGAAATGGATTCAGCCAATCAAAATACGCCTAAGCATTGTTTTCAATGGCACTCTCAATTTATATAAAAGTTTTGAGTACAGCTTGTTTACCAGTATGTTGAAGCTCAAGCATTGCAGTGTCTAGCATACACGATTTTGATTTCTATTCCTCAGTACTTTATTTTTAAACCAGATACTCTATTCGGCATCTTTTTGGCTGGGCTACAGTTTAATAATTTATTTATATTATTAAGAATAATGATTAATGAAATATAGTCAGAAGTCTTATTTATGGTCGTAATATGTATACTAAGCATGAAGGTATCGCTTTCCTACTCCGGCCATTTTGTATGGTACACATACACAGCTCTGCATTGCTTAATTGCCTAGTCGGCACTCTAGTTGTTATAATATCTCAAAAAATAAATCATACCTCTTAATTTTACTCTTTCCATTTTACTATTTTATATACTATATTATGTATTGTCATTTGTTTTTTTAATGTAATTTTATCTACCAAGCATAAAAATATATGTATACTTTATATTAGAACGAAGAAAGCTCTTGATTTTTTTTTTTTTTTTTTTTTTTTGGCATTTTGTTTTCCAATTTCTTTCATTTGTTGATTCTTTCCTTTTGATTTATGGAATCTTTCTTTCCAGGTCTCTGAAGAACACTATTCCTTAATGACAATTTAAATAGCAAACTATGCTTTCAAAAAAAAGATTGGAAATAATCAATACCTATGAAATGATTTGGATGTTACCTGAAATAAGAAAACAAATGGGAGATTTATGATGACCATTAAATGTGAGTATAACTATTTTTTATTTTAGTCAAGTAAAAACGATTCACCAGATATGTAGCATAACAGAAAGTGACAGGTACTCGGAACAAGCTTATAAAATTTGACAATATTCAGATATTTTCGATAAAGGTATGCGATGTCTTTCCGCGTACGACGTAAATGGTGTCTCTGTTTTTTGAAGTACACGATCAAATGTATTATATGACATGCGGCATCATATTAAATTACGAGAAATTTCACTCAAACGAAGCCTTAATTTGTGTTTTGTAACTTTGCAAGTCATTAAGCATACTAGTGTGTATTACTCAAAATCGCCGTGTTGGAATTTCCACTCATCTACATACTTTGATGTATCAAGGAGATATTCAACCGTTTGAAAATTTTAAAATTGTGGTTTAGTTTTATGGTGAGCAGTCGTAAGAACACCATTAGTAAGGTGCCAAAACAGCAATTTCCTCTAAATGCTATAAATAGGATTTATGTGGTAAAAATATTTTATTTTTACAGGTTGTAATTTATTTACATTTCTTAAATGTAGGTCATTTACATCCTACACCAAATTTGCTTTTAAATTTTTGGCATTACAATTACCGTAGTTTTATTACAGTATGCTAAGCTAAAGTAATGTGTTAAATTTAACGAATTATTTTATAAATTTAATTTTTTTTAAATTTCATAATTCAAGTCCATTACTTCAATAACTTCAATGGTTGGTTGTCATTTCAGTCATAGAATTATTTTTTGCACACTCTCCATCATATTTTTTTTCAATTAATTACCAAAAGAGCACCCTGCTTTTTTTTGTGTTCCCTTATCTCTATACCTCAAAGTCTCTAGGCAGCAATTATTATATATTGTCATGGTCATAATCTCTGTTCATCTGTTTCCTCTTGCCTTCATATAGAATACCTTATCTAATAAGAAAACCGGTGATAGGGTCTTTTCAATTAATTCTCCTACGTTTTGAAATGCTTCTTGTTATCTTGGTTTCGTTGGCTATTAAAGATCTCTCTGAACTATGTTTACTGTTTTCTTTGTCTGGTGATTGTTAGGTCCGTGCAGGTGGACCTCTGAACCTCATTCTGAATTGTTCTTGTTGTTACCAGAACAATTCGCATCACCAGTTTTAAATGGACATGCAGGAAATGATGTACGCATAAACTAGAGGTGATTTCCAACAAACTTTCATGGCCCTTCTTTTTTTTAAGTTTGACCTGAGGGCGCCCCATACACCAACAAAACAGGGGTTTCAGTAAGGACATTACTGCCATACCACTAATAGGACACGTCGCATGGATGGAGCGGTCAGTTAACAATGTTTTCTAAGGAACCAAAGGTCTTGAGTTTGAATCTTGAGTCTTGGTATTCAATTTTTCTTGTCAATTTTAAAACATTTTATTTTCTCAATTTGTACAAATGAACATTCTAATTATTAATCTTATTAGCTCTTCAGAATTTTTTTGTCAAACAGCTCTCAAATATCTTATAATGTTCATTTATACAAAAAAAAAAAATTAAGGGGGCGATTCGAACTCACATGATCTTGCCATTTATGCATCATGTCCTGTTAGTGATAATTAAAGGCAATTACAAACCATTGCTGTTTTCTGAGGCAAATTTATTCGCGTGTATTGCCAATTTTTTTCTTATATAAGCATGTGCAGTAAGGAAGTTTGTAGCTGATATTAAATTTTTTTAAATTTATTTATTTATTTATTATTCTAGTTTATTATTAAAACATTTTGATTTTGCAGCACAGGCTGAATTGCATCAAAAAATTACATGGTTAAAACAATACAAAGGGAAACAGAAACGCAAAAAAAGATTAATAACAATTAAACGATCAGTCAAAAAAACCCCAACATCAATTAAGTTAGAACCTCACTTAGTTTGCAATTTTGTATTATTAATTACATTTGAGTTGAACAAGTTAATTATATAAGGGTTGGTTGATTTACGGAAACGTTCGGTAAGAAAGCTGAATTGAGACAATTAATTATTGGAGCGTAGAAAGTGCCCAGTCGCAAGTCTACGATTTACCGGGAATAAATGATTAAGTATCTGAAGGGCATTTCTTCCGAATTTACAAACAAGTAAATGACAACGAGAATCAAGTCTGTCTGAATTAAGTGTCTCAAAGGCAGTGGTATAGGAAGCATAAAGCTGACCAAGAAACATTCTACAAGCACGCTTTTGTACTCTTTCAATTTCAGCTGATTGGGCTACAGTTAAGGAAGAATGCCAAACAGGGCAGCGTACTCAACTGTAGAGCATACGTATAAACAATCAATGTTAACAAGCTCGGGCAAGGGAAATCCAAATTTCTTTAAATGACCGACCATGAATAGTGTATGACTAGCTCCTGAATCCATTTCTTCACCATGCGTGTGACCCATTTAAGATCATTTTGCAAGGTCACACCTAGTAGCTTCAGTTTAGAAACTGCTGCATGTGTGTAAGCAAAAATTCACAATTCATAGAGGTGACCTCAGTTTAATGTGGGGACCAGTGAGTGGTTTTATTTGGGCTCACTGTTGATCGCCAGTTGTTACTTATTTATTATTTATTTTAATTGATCCCTTGGAAAAGGCGCAGTACAAATTTTTGTCTTGGATTCAAATCCTGAAAGTATATTTTTAACAAAAACATGAAAGTTAACAACAAAAAAAAATTTAACTTTGTAATAGCTGTAAAATTTCTCAATAGTGTATTCTACCATGATTCTACTATAGTACAGAACAAATGAAAGATGAATTCAGGATGTGTCATTGCACTGCTGGACGTATCCTTCCTCTAAATTCTTCCATCTTTTTCTGTCCTTGGCTACAGACTTCGGAGTGATTGATTGCCTTTATGTCATCCATTCCAGGGGCGGATCCAGAGATGTCCAAAAGGGGGGCCGAAAGGGGGCCAAAATTTCGGCCGATCGAGACAACAATGTCCCAGGGAGTCCGGGGGCATTCTCCCTCGAAATTTTTGTGTTGTAGACGCCCGAAAATAACATTTGAGGCATTATGGGCTATCATTTTTTTCTTTTTCTTTTTTTTACCTCCGCCCCCCCCCCCCCCCCACCCCCTTTTTCCCCCCGCCCCCCCCCCCCTCAAATCCGCCCCTGCATTCATCCATTCTCTTTGGTCATCCCCCTTTTCCTTTTTCCTTCTCTTGAAAACCATTCTGTAAACTTCAACATCCATCTCTAGTGAACTACTGTACTTTTAGTAAAATGTGCTTCTTTTTTTGCACAGAGATTTCCAAATTGTAGTTGAGACCTGAGGCAATATTATCCATTGTCTCTGTTGGCTTCATTTCCTGTCCTGAGCTCTGATGTATTTTGCATGTGTTGTTTTACAAGCTATCTCCCTGTACACCCGTAAACATGATTGATGATTAATAACATACCTATGTTGTCAATTAACATCTTTGTTGGTTTGTGATATTGTTCTACATCCATAATAGTGTTAGATTTCATTTGTGGCAAACAGTTAATCATAAAAATGTGGCAGACTGTATAAATAATATAATACAGACGGTGTACGGTAACAATGGCCCCCGGGAAAAATGGCCCCAGAAAAAATTGCCCCAGTAAAAATGGCCCCAAATGACAGGTAGGTAAAAATGGCCCCAATAATAAAATTCTGTATTAAAACTAATTTTTTTAAATCATTATATATGCATTTTTTAAAACTGAAATAATTATTTTTTTTAAAGAAATCCAACATCAAATAAATTGCCATTTACATTTTAATTTTTGCAGAAATTACATCAATGATAAAATATTTTTTTCATTGGGACCATTTTTACCTACTTGTCATTTAGGGCCATTTTTACCGGGGCCATTTTTACCAGGGCCATTTTTACCGGGGAAATTTTTACCTACATTCAATACAGACACTGGCAAAATTTACAACATACAAAAGTAGCAAGATGAAGTAACAACATACAAATGTAGTAACATACAAAAAGTAGCATTATAAAAGTAGCAAGATTCAGGCTACGGTCACACTAGCGTCTCAAGCCTGGCTTGACTCACCGTGGGTGAGATTTCAAGCCAGGCTCGAAATTCTGGGTCGGTCACACTAGTTGGATTGACCTCTAAATTATGAAAGTCGAAACAGCAGAGCCGTAAAGAGAGAGTTTCGCCAACTCTGTTTCACAGGATTCGATATA
>NW_022684135.1:652852-666278 GCF_011630105.1 Anneissia japonica | reverse complement strand
TATATATACTGCTTACACATATGGCAAATACCATTAGGAATATAAGTGAACTTGACAATATGATAGAAATTAATAATTATAATATGAATTATCATAATAGAAAAAAAATTGAATATTCTGCTCTTCTAAATGGACATTGAAAATCAGTGTTACGGTTGGTCTTGTGTGACACAGTTAAAATGCTGCTGTAATACACCCTAAGTGCATGCTATTAAGCCATGTGATATGCCTAAATATGGTATGATGACATCACATCATGACCATACATAGGCACATCATGAATAGTATGAGCGTACAACAGAGCTAATAATATCAGCATAAAATTAAAGAAAAAAAAAACTTTTTCCCAGTGGAATGCAGAAAGAGAAATTTGTCGCCACTGTTGTTACAAAGTATTTATATTACAATTGCGGTTGATTTGTAAAACCACATATGACTAAGTACCCTCCTACTCTCATTGAGGCTAATGCTGAGGCTAATATTGAATCAGTTACATATTTATACCTTTGTTTCTTTGTTCTGACTCTAGAGGATAGATATTAAATATTTAAAGAGTACATCTGCGTATAGTGTTGAGCCAATAAATATAATTCAATTATTTCAACTGCTTACATTCATTCTTTTATTCTTTATTTAGCCAATAACATTTACAAGTGAAAATGTGAGTTTTAAAAAAATATGTATACAATTGAAAATCGATGGGTTTATGGAAGTGAAATACTATTAAAATGATATTGCACAGAATCAGTGAACTGCAATTTACACAAAACTTACTTATTATCAAGGAGGTATTTTCTGAACTTAAATAAAAATAATTTAAGAGGGTGAAAAACAGCATAATCTTTAAATTAGAGGGGGAAGTGATGACCAAACAACAGGAAAATTATGGATTGGTGTATATTTTAAAGAATATTATAAGGTAAGAATCAGCAGACAAACAACTATAGGTGAAAGATTGGTCGTTTATTTGAAAAATAATACTTTGATACAGTAATGGGAACCTTTGAATCAAGAGTTTGATTAAGTTTAGATAGAAGCACCCTCTAAAAATTTACAATTGTTGCATATTCATAAGTTTCATGTTTTCAAACATTTATTTTAAAGCATGATTTTAGTAGCCTATACTTTTAGGTCAAATATAAAGGACTTTTTATTATTATTATTATTATTATTATTATTATTATTATTATTATTACCTCTACCCAATCGTAATTCCCACACTAAACACTAACCATAACCCCAACACTAACCCTAACCATATAACCGTAATTCCCACACTAACCCTAACCGTAACATTCTGAATTTCTTGTTTGAATTTTATGACGATGTTTAAAGTAGTTTAATTGTGAAATTAGCTTTCATAAATTTTGTATTTGATGGGCGACAAGATTTTAGGATGTGTATTTGATACAAGTTATTGTGTAAGTACTTGTAGATTTGTGTAAATCTAATCTTGAGTTGGAGTTTAGTTGCAAAGAGCCTTACGATGTAAAGCTGAGCACTAACTAAGCCTGACGGTCTTCGCCAATGCAACTCTATGAAGAACGCAACGCGACGACGCGCGTCAAAGATCTTATAAACACAAGATAGCGTTCTCCGCGATTTACGGGTGCAAATTCTGTAAGAATGCATGAACAGCGCCCTCTTGCAAAATTGAAAACTTTTGAACTTTGATCGCTCCGACCATATCGTACGCCGCGCGACTTTACGTTTACGCGTAACAATTAGAAGCATCCGATTTACAATGCGCCCTCTCTTTAGAACATAAGGAACAAATTAACGTACTTAGTAATGAATTTATGGCGTAACGCGAACATCCTATCTCAGATCCATGGCAACGAATAGGACGCCCTCTCCCAAAACTGATTACTTTTCTGTGCCAAATCGACGCTTCTATTTGTTACGCGTAAATCGCGAAGAACGCTATCTTGTGTTTATAAGATCTTTACCGCGCGTGCAACTGATCGTTTTTAATGACGATTCGTTCAGACGACCACTAATAATCAGCAGACGGCATCGCTTGGTCTAGCGCTCAGAGGGAACGGAGTTGGATCCTAATTTCCCACAAGCACCCAAAACATTTGTGAATCGGAATTTTCAACATTTTCATGTTTTTGCATTTTTATAAAAGAAGCTATATTGAAGAACATTTCTGTAAAATATCAATCACTAAATCTAACCGAAATGTATAATAAAATTATTTTTAAAATACAAAATCTTAATAATAAACTATTGATTTTGGAGTCTTTAGAAGTGTTTTCTCAAAAATTAAATCGCTGATATCCAATGAAATAAATATTCATAACTTTGCTAATACTCAACCTATTTCCATAAAATATACACTGTTTTAAAGAAGACTACTTGCAGAATCTAAAAAAACACCAAAAACCAATTTTAAAGATTTCCTACAAATGGAAGATTTCGCCAGAACCAGTCACATTAGTTCTGATGTTTTCAAGAAACATTTCAAGAATCTGCTATAAAAGGGACCAATCCTCTTCAATTAAACTTATCCTAGTAAATCTTACAACATAAAGGATCTATTGTAATCTATGCCAAAGACAACCAATTTCTCAAAACTTCCACACTTCTAGACATGTTTATGATATAATGCCGCCGTACAGTTGAATCAGAATTGGATAGTTGACACGAAAACCTTTAAAATTATAAGGTTACAAGTAAAAATCCGACATCTTGAACTTAATTACATTATAAATCAGTGCAATTCATGTTAAAAGACAAAATGAATGAGATTTATGTTCAGCTAAACTTTTTTTTTTCCCAATTGAATTTGAATTTGATTTGCTACGATATGCCATCGAGGGTCATTTGCTGCTGAAAGATTATTCAAGATATCAATAAAGATGATTTCTTACTTTAAATTGTGTGGGTTTAATCACCAAGGTATTGCTTCATGGCTTAATTAATCATAGAGTAATCAGGAAGGTTTTTGGTTCAAACAGGTTTTGCATGTAGAGTATGAGGTGAGTAGCGTACGTGTGTTGGCATAAGCGCTGCAGCATAAATAAAAGATAGCAATGTATAAAGTATAGGCCTAGATAAAAAACAATAATGGATAGATTGAAGGGAAGAAGAATTGTAACAATGTAAATTATTCTGTACAAAGGAAGTATAAATAAATAAATAAATAAATAAATAAAATATTGGCTAAGATAAAAAAAAAACAATAATTGAATTGATTGAAGAGAAGAAGAATTATAAAAATGTAAATTATTCAGTACAAATAAATAAATTAATTAATTAAATATTGGCTGAGATAAAAAAACAATAATTGAATGGAAACAAAATATATAGTTAATTGTTTCAGAGTTTAAAGAAAAAAACATTTTACAATAGTTGATCATATGTTCAGTTAAATTATGTAAGATATTGTAAAGCAGAGAGAAACTCAAACATAGTCCATTTATAGCACAAAATATTTGAAATAAATTTAAAAACCTATTATGATTTTATTGCAGATATAATTTTTAATTGCTTTAAACTATCTATATATGGGCATGATGATGTCATATTACACCCAAATATGGGCATATCACATTTATTTGTTACATAAAATTTGATAATGTGAACAGAACGTAACATAGTTTATTCAATCAGGTATAAGCCTAATGCTGCTTTATGTAGATAAATATAAATAAAAAAACTATAAAAAAAGAAACGTTTTCAGTACATTCTTGATTTCTTTTCCTTTCTTCAGAAGATTACTTTTTAGTAATTAACATTTATGTCTTTGAGAAACACATAAACTTAACCATAGATCATATGAATGAGAAGATATATGCATCTATGTTTGTATAGTAGGCCCACTAGGCCTATCAATGACATAACTTATAATTAGATAGATCATCCTCTCCCTATAGCCACATATGAGACGAGACTGCATTCATACCTCATAACATTCCTGTAGCATCATCATCTTCATCATCATCAGCTGTTAATTATTTCTTACATGCATTTTTGCTCTCATTTTTCCAATAGGTTATGATTCACTAGACACCTGATACTTGAAGCCAAGAGCCTATGTGAAATATATCCA
Organism: Anneissia japonica; assembly: GCF_011630105.1. Taxonomy (NCBI): domain Eukaryota; kingdom Metazoa; phylum Echinodermata; class Crinoidea; order Comatulida; family Comatulidae; genus Anneissia; species Anneissia japonica. Next base: position 662,221 of record NW_022684135.1, on the reverse strand, counting down.
GTGTTAGCTTTAGGATAGATATTCATGGGGAAAAGGTTGCGATTGTAGATTGTCTGAATATCGACCAGAAACCTTTGCACCGGACCCATAACCAAAATTCCCTGGGGGGTGGGGGAGTTTCCTATGATAGCCAGAAGTCTAGAGGCCAAGCAGAACTTGTGAAAGAAGCGTGGGAAAATTCTCTCTTAAACTAAAGCATTCGTGTAAATGGTTAAATTTCATAATCATTTTGATGATTTTTATGCAAACGAAGGCGGTGGTGGGGGGGGGGGTACTTGCATTATCAGTGGGTTTGCCTGAAAAGAGGGGATTCAGCCGAACCATAAACCAACATGGCCTTTTGCAGTAAATGTAGCAGACATAGCCATCATGCAGAATTTTGCAGAATGGTGCATGCATCTCTCTGTAGCATATGTATAGAAATATGCTGTGGACAACTCTCTTTAAATTAAGTAGCAGACGTCTTCACTCAACTCAACTAACGTCTTCTTTGTTTATACAAAACAATGTCAACACTTGATGAACAGGATTGTCATCTTCTAAAAACTGTAAGGAATATTACAATCTTCTGTCCCATTTACAGTAAAAGTTGCACAATGATAAAAGCACTAGAATGTTTTTTTAATTCCCCAACGTACTCTTTAAGGACTATAAGTGGTATGTATTCTATTGTGCTGTGAATCATTATAAATTATGATAGATGCGTAATTAAGTATCACATAATTTGTGGATTTCGTAGTTCCAGTGACTAGTCAATGCTACGCCTCATTAGGCACCCTTCCAAATAATGCCCAACACTTCTCGGTCACTGATCCCTCATCATCTGGCGTCAAAACCACACATTAGTTTGCATTCCCATCATGCATCATCACAGAATTCCCATCATCCCTCACATGCATGTTTGCTCTAGTTTTCCAAAGGGTTATGATTCTTATTCTAAGTCATCTTTTTTTTTTTTTTGGAGTAGTAATTTCTGTTAGTTTGATTCTTCAAATTAATCAACAGATGCTAAAATAAGTCAATAAGATATTGAATTAGGCTAATGTTTTTTTGTACTTCCTATCTGTATGCAAATGAGTCTCATTACTTTGCAGAATGACTCAAATTCAAGAGCGAAAAAATAGCTAAAGGAATTATGATAGCTTCAGGGACGAAGGCCTATAATTGTTTTCTTTTGTTGCTTCCAAATTTATCAACATAAAATATATTTTTTCTATATCTATTTCATCTTAGTAACATACTTGCAACGTTTAAAATATTAGAATAAATAACGCTGGATTACTTATAAAATAATTTCAGGCCTGTCAGGCCTCGGGTCTTTTATCACTTTGCCAATCTTTGCTAATAAGGTTGAACGACATTTTAATTGACAAATACACCACATACTAACTTGAGTACAATCTCAACTATCATGGTGCTAATCTGCAGAAAAATCTTTTAAGCAAGGGTGAAAAAGTCATGTAGAATTAGAAGGTAATTTAGAAATATTTATTGTAAAGTTTACAAAATATAAAACTGGAAAAAACACCAACCAAGCAAAAATCTATATACTACCGCAAATGCTCGAATAAGCGCCGCAGCGCTTATACAAATTTTGGAGGTTTCAGTGCGGTGCTAATTCGAGAGCAGCGCTTATAAAAAAAATGGTGTGGCGCTTTCCATGCCCATTCCCATGTTACCTATCTCACATATTCCAGTAGTTCGGAAGGTTTATCATAGGTCCTAGTCATTGTAAATAAACGTTTATAAAGAAATGCTTGTATCATCATAGTTATTTATTCATTTTGACACTGTATACATATTGTATTTAAAACCCTGTTTCTCAAAATTTTAAAGGGTAATTTAATATTCTCGATGAAGTACCGCGGTGCTTATTCGAGAGCGGCGCTTAACAAAAATAAAGCTGATTTGGTGTGGCGCTCATTCAAGCATTTACTGTAAGTATATTATCATTTTAAAATCAGGTGAAAACTTCTGTAGAAGTAAAAATAATTATAGTTATATGGATGTCTCACAGTTAGAATATTGTAATAAATTGGAGAATTTATGATAAATTAGAGAATTTGTATTGCGTCTGTTATAAAAATACTATTTGTCATTGGCTCTTTAAGATATAAATAAAAATTACTGATTAAAGAGACAAGTTTGAAGACCTGGTTACACTATGATGATAAGGATCAACAATAAAAAGCTAAAAAATGAAAAGAAATAAAAAAAGTTTTCACACTAGCACGATTCAATAACAGATTTATCGTGTATACAATTAAAAAAATTCCAAAATCAAATCAAATTACCGCATACTCATGGGAAAAATGATAAAATCGTTTTTACTACTACCAATTTATAATTTTTATATGATTATGATGTCATTTGATTTGATTTGTGAAAATGGTTTGTTATTGTATACAGGGGGTTTAAGCCCTCATCGGTCTAGTCAAGCACCCCTCATCGCCCAAAGCTCGTCGGGCAATTGGGCCGAAAAAAAAATAGACCTAGTTTTTCCACCCCAGCCATTTCCGGCCATCTAGAAGTCTCAATTTTCTAAAAAAAATCTTGTTTTGGGAGGAGGGGACACCCCCTCCCATACCCACCCTCGACTTGGACCTTCGGCTATAGTTACACCCATAAATACTTAGCCCTCTCAGCCCCCCTCATAAATTATATCCTAGAGCCGCCACTGCCGTGGGCTGGTAGTGAAGACGAGTAAGCCTCGTTCAATAATAAAATAAATATATATTTTAATATTTTTGATTATTTTTTAGCAAAATGGTTCTACCAGAAGCATATGGGGGAAGGAGATACTAAAAATTAAATTCAATTGACAAATAAAAATACATGAGTTTGAGTTGTATGAATTATTACATAAATTTTACTCTTTTTTTTTTAATGGTACCTTTAGTAACTTTATATATACACATTACATTTATGATGACTCCATAACAAACTTGGCCATTAATAAATAAAAAGATATCTTGCTGACGGAGGAATCATATGTAACGTTATATGCAATTATTGATTACCGTATAAGTAGGCCTACCCTGAAGCCGACTCTAGCCCAGTAACAATGCAGCGGTTCCATACAAGAGCTGGGTCTTTGCTTATTCCCTCTATATTCCTACATATTTTGGCCTCTGATTGGTCGTATGGTGTCTACTTGATGGCTTTATTGCATTCTGTAAGTAGCTTCTTACTAGCCTAAGGTAGGTTTGAGAAATTAGCACAGTGCTTGTTCATTCCCCGCACAACGTTTCTGGGTTAATTCATAACTTTAATAACTTTCAAATATTGGTCTATATGTATATTAAGGCACAAGGTTTTGTGATCTTATAAGTATAACACAAAGACAACACAAATATATATGCTTTCTTGGGATATAAACTTAGAGACTTTTTGATATTGGCCCGGTTTTCCAATTACAAAATAGAATAATTATCGTTTTATCATAGTAGAGATTTATCAAAAAGGCACTGGAACAAAAAATTAACCATAAAATATAAAGAAAACCTAAATTGTTGAGAACATGGGGAGCAATTAAAATGTATTAATGAAAATTACAATATGATGTTTTAACTTAATTATTTAAGTACTATATATGCTTACACCAAACTATTATCTGGTAGGCCTATGTGGGGTGTTTTTCTTTATAATTTTTGAATAGATATAATTATTTGAAAATATAAAGTAATAAACAGTATTAAGTTTTAACTTTGTGGAATGTTATATCTTTTAAGTATATCATTAGTTAAAAATATATTTATGATATATAATAAACATAATATTAACTTTCAACTTAGATGTTTTTCTTCTTTATATATTTTTAGTATAAATAATTATTTAAAAACATACTTATAATAAATAATAAACATAATAATAAACATGATATTAACTTTCAACTTAGTGAGATGTTTTTTTTTCTTTTTATTTTTTAAGCATAAATAATTATTAAAAAATATTTTTATGATAAATAATTAATGAAATATTAACTTTCAACTTAGTGGGATGTTTATATATTTTAAGTACAAATAATTATTAAAAAATATATTTATAATGAATAATGAAAAATTTTAAATAATGGGTTCATTTTATTTTTATTTCTGATATGCGTTTCTGTTATATTTTTAGGTTCATGTGATTCACACAGTAGCCTTAGTATCCAGATCAAGATCTAACCGTTAGCACGCTTGGGAGAAAGCCTGATCGGTTAGAGCTAACCGTTACCAGCATCTGGATACACTTAACAGTTAGCGAGCGCCATTGGTTAGCAAGTTGAGCACATTTCTATCATTAACCAATCACACGTACGCACTTCCAATTTTCAGTATCCTATTTTCCAGCGACGCCATCATCTTCTTGATATCTGGATCAGAGATTTTCTTGTATGAGAACACATGGGTGAGCGCGTATTAATCTGGATCCTGCTAACTGATGTGTGACAACATAGCCTGAATAGATAGATAAACAACTTACTTAGTGGGAAAGATTATGCCCACACTCAGACATCTGGTTAACTTAGTGACCTGGATTTGTTTTTTAATGATAAATAATAAACATAATAAACTTCAACTACATTCAGTAATTATCTGACTTCGTCCTACTTCTCCTTTTTTCAAAGAATACAAGGATAGTTATTATTTTAATAAATTTAATCATGTACCGTATATTAAATCTCTATGCAGAATGAAGCCAGAGGCTAAAAGGTTTTTCTTTACAAGATATATTAATCTCATATCATTAAGACTACATCAAAAAAATGATTAACTATTCACTAAAAAATGATTCGACATTTCTTTTTAATGTATGACGTTATCAAAACTACATTTTTTTATATATTTAATGCCCAGAAAACTTAAGACCTACGACAGGTCCAGGCAAAGGAAAATTAAGAGGGTTGACTGAGGCAATTGATATTGTGCAAATATATACTCACTGTATATATTATATTACTTAAAATGAGATGAAACTTATACATAACAAATTATTATTCACAACATTAATTTAAAACTAAACTTTAGTTTAGTAGATAAACTTACTAATTAAAATTGCCTTTGAAATTACCACTACATTATAATAATAATAATAATAATATAGGAAATAAACATGTAAGGAATGAAAATCTAATCTTTACTTCCAGTTGGTTCATATTTACATAAATAAAGCCATGATTAAACAATATAATAAAAAGCCTATCAACAAAACGAACTTCAAAAATAATTAAAAATTATTAATACACCATTACACAAGGCATTTTATACCTTGTTTCACGAACTTGTTTTTTTTTCAGAGGAGGGCAGAAAAAAATAAAAATGAAATTTTGTTTTCTTATTTAGCAAATTGTTTTGCCAAAACATCCAGACGGAGGAGAAAATAAAAATTAAATTTTATTGGTGAATGCAAACAGTGTAGTGATGATATGATTAAATATTTTAAATTTATATAATGTTGAAGAAATACTGCATAAAATAAAACATCTCACTTTTGGAGTTTCCAGGCAAAGACAGACATAATAAAAATTAAGAAAAACTTTTATTTTTTTCATGGCAATGGGTGCAACTAATTGTCCAAAAATAAAATTTTATTTTATTCAAAACCATTGTTATTGGGGGGGGGGGGGAACTTTAATAAAAGTCTCGACTTATATAGTGTGTGCACCACTGTTTAAGGGTGAGTGCCATGTAAATCAAGATGGAGCATGCTGGCATTTTTTAACAAGGTTGGGGAAGAAAGTGATCGTATTCTAAAAACAAGGAGTTTATGGAAAACAGAAAATTGAAAGAAGTAACTTGTCTATCAACTATCAACTTATGATCATCACAATTATAGGCCATCTTTCAGAAGATATGCCTGTATACCGATCCTTTACAATATGAGCTTCAGTGTGCAATAGGTCATCGCCAATTTCTTTGTTTTCAATTGTTTTTTCAGACTTCTGTTGAAAATGATTTCAACAGAAGTTTCTATTGTTATATTCCTTTGTCCAAAACCAATCGTTTATGAATAAGCGTTGTCTAAGTTTGTGTAAGATTTAGTTTTTCAGACATATATGACTAACAATAGGATTATTATTATAATTTCTCTTAATCTGGATTAAGAATGAATCCAAAAAATAACACACCAGAACCATCAACCTATTTACTAAATTTCTTTTTATAATTTAGTTGGTCCTGTTCCTTTTATCTTTCAGAAATTGATCTGTAGGGATTTAATCACTGATAGCAGATAATGGAAAATCATATACATGTTGTATTTGTAGATTAGAGCGGCTGTTAATGAATGCAGTGCACAGTAATTGCGGAGGTGATGTGATGAAAGAATCAACGATTTTGTCATTATAGGGATTAAGGTTCTAATGGAATCTAGGTTTGCTATACACAACAACTGTTGTTAGGCCAAACGAAAATATAAACACGTTTCTCGACTGGGTTATTTTTTTGGTAAGGTAAGATGAGGCCTTCTTAGAACACTCAGGCAACATCTACACAAATAACTTTGCACATCTAGAACATACTCAGAAATGTATATATATGCTTATGCTAGGCCTACACACATGATAATTATTAAGCATCGGTGGCATCACTGATTCCCTAACGAGGAGACAAAAGGTCCCTGACATGGGCCTACACCCACCTCCTCAGCCCCATCATGGTTGGGGCAGAAGTGAGTAATTTTGTTGAAATAGGCTTAGAATTGTATTTTCAGACTGTAAAAATATTTTTTAAAAGCATTTGTCCTTTACAAAATTATTGACGTCTTCTCTTATGGGGGTGGATGCTCCAACAGGGCTCCTGACATGCCCTGTGGGCTGTAGTAGGCATTGCCATTCTTATGAGGATGATGGGAATTCTGTCTTGTGAAAATTTTTAAAATGGAGGTGCCAAAAAAAATTATGTGGTATGACCGGATGAGAAACACATTATTTTTTATATGTCCTTGTGGCCTTTAGATGTAGCAATTCTAATTTGTTTTTCTTTTCCCATTTGGCGCCTCATGTGTGATTTACCCATCAAGATTATTGTTAATAGCTTGATATGCAAAGTGACGTTTATATTATGATATTTAGGTTCCGCATGCAAGTAGGATATGCATTTCATTGCAAGGTCTAATTACCACGGCGATAATTTGTCCTAAAGTTATTGCTTTACTCCACTCAGCGGTACTCCTTAATAAAAACAGAAGAACAAAAAGCGTGCGGTTGTTTTTAAAGTGCTATGCGGTTGTTTTGTTCCCCAACAGAGTTGTAAAATCGCTTTTTGCACGCTATGTGGTGGTATAATAGCTTGTTTCTACTTTACTTGCCGTCATAATGATCCTCTGTATCACAGTTTGTGAAAGCTGTTAGGAAATTTGCGGAGAATTGAAGCCGAGTGGAGGCTACTTGAGATAATCCAATACGACTGCCTCCATTTCATATGTATCCAGCAACTTTTTTTTTTTTATTACCATAACAGAACGGAAATATATAAATATATTTCTGTCATAGAAACTTGATATATCACTTACAACATTTTTTAAAGAGAATTCCCATTTTATGTAGGGGAGTTTATACATCCTTTTTTTATGCTTTCTTAATGCTTTCCAACATTTAATGCATTTTTCCATTCACTTTTTTTTTTTTTTTTTAATTTGGGATACACTTTTAAGTGAGTCACTCATTTATATCTTTATGGTTGCCCAAAATGTTATAAATAATGTTTAATGTTTAATGTTTTTGTGGTATTCTGCACCAAAAATAAAGTTTTTATACATTTATTGTTTTCTCTTTTTAGCAAATGCATCTGTCTCTCTTTGTATATTGACTTTGTTATCTGGAAACTTAAATTAAATTTTAAAACTCTTTTGTAGAAATGTTAAAGTTCACTTTACAAAAAATATATGTTTAATGTCAATATGAAAAACATAAAAAATAGTATAAGAAAAAAACTTTATGTAAATTTTGACAAATTGTTATTTGGATGAAGGTGGGGTAGGTAGGACGGAAAAGAAAATCTTTTAGTCAATTGTGCTTTGCAATGCCTAACGATATAAAAATAGGAACAGTATTATAAACTATTAATTGGCAAGTAAATATTCTCTTATACTAAATTTCAATTGAAAACTAATAAATATACAAGGCAAGAAATTCAAATTTATTAGATCAAAACAGTCAATGCACTATAGTATATTCATTGATATTCATTAATTTTCAGTTATATAAAACTGGCCTGGATAACAAATAATATTCGATTTTTACTGCAACACATGTGGTTGTTAATTAAATGTATAGTGTCAGTCTGGATTTGCTGGGAAAGGGGAGGGAGGTTGAGGTAATTCATGTAATTCATATTATTATAGGATAGGTGTTTTTATATACAAGTATAGCCCTTGTTTCCATTCCAATGAGGTTCTTTAGCAATGAATTAGATTTAGAACTATATAGCTTATTATTTGGAGGATGGGGTGCATACTATTGTGGGATTTACAATGGTCAATGTAAGCTTACAATGCCTAAAGATATAAGAATATAGCAACAGTATCAGGCCTAAAAAAAAAACTTCTTTGTTTGCCGTCATCCGCCGCCCTTAAAATCCCGAAAATTAGGGGCGGGTTTTTTTTTTCAAAAAAGTTTTTTTTTAAAGTTTAAAACATCAGATGAAAACCACATTTTCGTCGATTTTGGCACAGATCCGTGTTATATGGAAATTTTTACTATTTTAAATTTTTTTAAAAAACAAAAATATGATCGTTTTTCTGTGAAAAAATGACAATCACACAGTTTTCCCGATGTTACTAGGATTTTACGAAAAAAACCCCCAAAAAACAACTTTTTTCCACCTGCCCCTGTATTCAAATTTTTACAATATGACAGCAGACAAACAAATTTTTTTTTTTAGGCCTTATACTCTGCTACTTGGCACGAAATATATTTTCTTATTTAAAGATTAACTTTAAAGATATACAAGGAAAATATTTTCTTATACTAATTTTACATTAAAAGATGATAAATATACCGAGCAAGAAATTCCAATTTATTAGACAGTCAATGTACTCTAGTAAATTCATTAATATTCATTAAAATTCAGTTATATAGAATAATTCTTCTTAATAATCAATATTATATTTATAATGCAACACAAGTGGTTCTTACAATGCTGACCAAATTTTATGAGTTAATGAACTGTATGGTGGTAGGATTTGCAGAGAAGGGGGGTGGGAGGCTTCAGGGGCGGATCCAGAGATGTCTAAAAGGGGGCCCGAAAGGGGGGCCGAAATTTGGGCCGATCGAGACAACAATGTCCCAGGGGGTCTGGGGGCATACCCCCACGAAATTTTTGTGTTCTAGACACCCGAAAATAACATTTGAGGCGTTGTGGGCTATCATTTTTTTCTTTTTCT
>NW_022684135.1:643866-652738 GCF_011630105.1 Anneissia japonica | reverse complement strand
GCTATCATTTTTTTCTTTTTCTTTCTTTTTTTCTTTTTTTTTTTTCTTTTTTTACCTCCCAAAAGTGGGGGCCGGGGCCGGGCCGGCCCCCACCCCTAAATCCGCCCCTGGGCTTGGGTAATTTATGTAATTTAAATTATTATATAAAATCATTGCATTTTAGTAAATTCAATAATATTCATTAAAATTATATAGTATAAGCATGCGGTAATAAGAAATATTATATTTATAAAGCAACACAAGTTGTTCTTACAATTCTGACCTAGCTTTTTATTACTTAATTAAATGTAGAGCGCTAGGATTTGTGGGAGAGGGGGAGGGAGGCTTGGGTAATTTATGTAATTTATATTATTATATAAAATCAACGCACTTTAGTAAATTTAATAATATTCATTAAAATTCAGTTATGTAAGTATAAGCCTGGGTGATAAACAATATTCTATATATATATAGCAAAAGTGTGTCATTACAATTCTATCCAAATTTTATTGATTAATTAAATGTACAATAGTATAATGCAATGGGATGCCATGACTTGTTTCGGAGGGATGGGGGATCAGCTGGGGTAATTTGTAAACAAAAAAAAAACATTTGTATATCTTGCTAATTATATTCTTCTTTAATATGCATTCATAAATTTTAAAATGCTATTTACAGACAACATTACAATTACTGGTTAATTAACATTATAATACAATTCTTAAATATTTATCAACACATATAATCTGCATATTTTATTAAATTATAAACAAAATACTGATAAACTATTTTATATTATTATAACTTTTAATATTTTCTAAAACTCACATTTCCTATATAATCTGTGAAATATAAATAGGACAACAACAACAAACTTACTTTTTTATATCTGCTCAATGTAAAGACATTGGATTCTACTGTGGTCCATATTAAAATAACAAAAAATTACATACAACATAATGATAACTATAATATAAATTGAAAATTCGAAAAGCCTAGTAAGAAGCATAATGGATTCAAATGACATGTAAAATTCATCAAATCAAATCAAATCTATTTCCATACCATGAAGTAATAAAAAAAAAAAGGTATAGTATAATATACAGTAATTGAAGTAAACAGATTGTATGGGAGGAGGCTACAATAAGTTCTGCAAGAAGAGTACACAAAGCCATAAGGCATGGCCAACTTTTACAAAAAAGTTGAAAAAATGACTGGTAGCCCTTTAGAACTTATGTTTTATCTGAACTATATATACAAAGAAATTATATACCTATAAAAGTAAAATAATTTCAATCCAGGTTTAAATATGTTTTTATAAAATACATGACCAGACACATTTTATTTCTGACACAAATAGTAATGAAAGGAAGAGAAGAAAAAAAGTACTTGATATTATGAAGTGCAAAGAACTTTAGTTTCTGTCCACACAATAAAATTTGATGTGACAAATATGTGTGATGAGCCCGTATATGCACACGATGATGTCATATTACGCCCAAATATGGGCATATCACATTTATTTGTCACATAAAATTTGACAATGTAGACAGAGCATAAAATTGACGTCATGTAAGTTTGATTATTTGTCAAAAACTAGACATCCAAATCCAGATAATCTGTACCATCTTAAAAAGCATTTAACCTAACATAAATTAAAAAACGAGAAGACATATTGAAGTTTAATAACATACTTATTATAATATGGAGCTAGGTAGTATTCATCAGTCTTGTCAAAGTACAAGTGATCTTTCCTTAAGGCAGTCGTTTGTCGGTCTAGCAATTCTCATAAGAAAATCTATTAATCTACTTGTGCTCGCAAAAACATCGATTGCGTTTTATGGATACGACGATACAAGTCTTCTGACACCGCCGCGACAGCTAGTTAATCTTTTTGTATCAATTGCCCGAATTTTTATATCCTAGTAAAATTTTCCATTTAATTGATGATAGAAATTCTATTGATAATATTCAAATTCTGTTCTGTCAGAATAAGAGTTGTAGCTATTTGTAATTTTAATGTTTTTAATTTGCGTGAAAAGATGAATTTCAATTGTGTAACGTGACAAAGAAATGATATTAGGGTTGGCGTCAGCGGGGAGCCAGGGCTGTCAGGCAAATCCTGGCGCCACCCCTGAATGATATATCTCTCAATAATTTGATAAATCATGATAATTTTTGTTGATATTTCAACTTATATTCTACAAATGTATATGGGTTTCTTTCCTGGTTTTTCAGAGTCAATTATTTTTCTGTAATGCATCAATTGAGAACAAAGAATTAAAAGAACTCTATGGGTAAATATATCTATTGCAGCATATGCTTAATTGCGTGACTGGAAAAAGATTCCGGAAGCATAAAATTGGCAATTAAAAATTTACAAATCATTATCAAAAACATAGGAAATGCCCATTTTTCTATGTTATCTGCTAGATCTACTTACACCACTTTTTCACATTGAGAAAGTCTACCAACGAGTTATGGACGAGAGGGGGAGAAGGGGGTAGGGGTGTTATGATTTGCTTGTCTGAGAGAGCTTAATTACTTAATTCGTTTATTGTGAATCATTAAAATGAGTTCAAGTATAAACGAAAACAAATTTCCTCATCTAATCAACCTAGTTGTTTTGTACTGGTCACATGTGGACATTGTATTTGGTGAATGTTTATTTTTAATATGTATGTATAAGCATGAAATTCATTAATTGCTAATAAATTATGTGTAATACTGTTTCTGCTTGCTTCTATTGTAAATGTCTAGTGGTCTAAGATTTAATATGATGAGTAACATGGTTCAGTACCAGTTGTCAGATTAAAACGCAATCATTAAGGCATTTATGTATAAATGACTGACATTTCCCTGATTCTTAACACTAAAATTTAATATCATTAATCCACAAAGATTTTAATTCAGACTATTTTGATGTGGCTGTGACTTATTAAATATATATTTATCTGTATGTCTATCTTAGTTATTGAGCAATTTTATCTGAAGAGTGTTGCTCCATGTATGTGTAGCACAAAACTAAACAGTAATAAAATGTCTTATCAAACCTACTATAGAACCTTTTATTTTTCTTTTTAATTCGCTTTGGTTCAATTACCATTGAGCACTCTGATGATAATTGCAACTGTTTTATATATCTATATGTTTGTAATGAAACATGTTTGAGAAATAAAATAAAAATTCAATTAAAAAAATATTGAATTGATCAAATTAAAGAAATACTAAAGTCAAAAATAAATTTCTAATGAGAGATAGGGTTAGGGTCTATACAAATAATATATTAATGTTTTTTTTTTTTTTACGTCTGTATTATTGACATGTTCCAATTTTTCTATGTTTATATCCATTTCTTTCTTTCTTTGTTTCTTCTTATAAACACTGTTAATCTTGACTGCTTTCATAAAAAAATACAAATCAAATAAATAATCAAGGTACAAAGATTCAATTGAAAGATTAATTGATATATATTTACAAACTAAGCAGTTAAAATATTTAACTTTATTTTTAAAAGTTTTTTTCCGTAGCTCAGCATCTACCTATATATAATTGCCATCTCAATATAACAACATCTCCATTGTTATTTCATTAATTCATTCTGTTTTTATTATTAAAACTTATAGCAGTAAAGCATAAAACACAAACTGAATTGTGAGCAGATTTACAAAATTTACAAGAATACAAAATTAATAAAAGACAAAATATTATTAAAATGCAACAAATGAGGAAACCTAAAACAGAGAAAAAGGACAAAGAAAAAAAACCCATCACGACAAAAAGAAAACCATCAAAATGTACATTTGGAAAAGGGAAACAAACACTAAGACATTTGCAGTTCTCACACTGCCTATATTAAAAAACAATGCTACAATTAAATAAGAATAAATAGTATATGTCAATCGGGATGTCATCACGGGAACTCAGGAATTCTTTTTTTGCATTAATCTAACCTTTGTATAATAATTTCCACTAGTGTATGATATACAACTATACTAATTGCTTATTAGTAGACAAGAGTGTTTGCTACATTTTCCATAGTTTGCAATAGACCTGTACCCATCATTTTATTATTCACTCATGGCAATATGATTCACCAAGTGCTACATTATATGGAACTCGGAAATTAATTGAGGAGAAATTCTGAAAATAACATACAGTAAATGCAAATCAACGGCAAGATGAAATAATCGAGAAAAACCAAAGTGGAATGAGATAACGATGCGGAGACTGCAGTCGGGGGTGAAAGTAAGTCAACAACGCGAGATTAACCAAGCTCAAGATTTCAACGGCCTTTATCTGCTCTGCTTCAGAGCATCAAGAAGCGATAAAGAAAATCAATGGAGATTAAACTTTGGACTCTGACAATTGCTTATGGCGTTCTGTTGGGGAGCAAACCTTCGTATATGCATCTGGCAGCAATTTACTGGTTGCTTGGCAGACTATACATCTCAATTGCTTTATTCCCACATGTCTGTACTTAGACTTTCCGAAGTATCAACTTTTTTTTATCTTCGTTTTCAAATGAAAAATCTGTTTACTAAAAGAATCATCCACATAGATATAGGCAGAAAGAAAAAAAAAAAACATAATGTTTAGGAATATGTAGTGATACTTCGCCGACAGAGCGTCTACTTTGCACAGCATTTTTGTAATGATTAGGAAGGCGCATAGCTTGTAAATATACACTTTCTAATGTGTTCTACACATATAATGAATATTACTTCAAATAATTCTGTGAGACGTGAAAGCAGCGAATCATCAAAATAATTTCTAGACTGCTGCCCCGTCCAGATTATCAAATTTTCTTTGACAAAGACTGCTGTATGACCATATATAGTCATGATAGGAAACTGACACTCTCAATAACACTATTTTAGGCCCAATAAAAAAAAAGATATTATTATAGAAGCGGTTGACACATCAGTTGTGGCTTGGACTCCCAGCCTCGAGGTCGGGGCACCTGGTAGGTTCGAACACAACTGCGCTGATTACTAGCATCAATATTATGGAATTCTCCCCAGGGAGCTGAGTATGTGTTCCATACGTGTTTGATGCAATGACCGGGGTAGTAATATGTGATGAGGTAGGCAGGCTTTTTATTTTTATTTCGCTAAAGTCAAATATCACCCTTGGGTTGTTAGCTGATGCATTGGTATTTAAAGTAAAATACATGATTGAGATATCAATTACAAACAATATCTACTAACTATTTACTAAAAATATGGGGGGAAAAATGAACATTTTTTTTTTTCAAAATGTGTTTTTTTTTTTCAAATACCATAAGACATGCAGGCAGGTTATAAACTAATTATTTTTTATTGCCCCAAAATATTGATTTTTCAAAAATGTTTTTCCTATCAGTGAAAAGTTCACCTTTAGGATTAATATCACCCCATTATTAGCAATTATATTATAACACAAATAAATATAATTCTGTGTTAGGTGCAGTTATACCCAATCACAAACTTACCTGCTGGTATAAAATTCCATCGAATTAGTGAAATGCTGGAGGCCAGATGGTACCACATCCACTTGACATGGAGGTGTGTCAGTTGGATTTCCTTTGTAGCTTATATAATTTAGTTGTTTCATAACAACGAAAAGTGTATATATCTATAAAGGCAAAAAGAAGCAAAGACATAAAACATAATATTCCCTTAATAATATTAATCATAACAAATATTATAACTTTTATACATTTAGATAAAAAATAAATATGTAAAAGAAGAAAACTATGCATCAAATTTTAGAGAGATTTATTAAGAGTGAAATCAGGGCAGGTTTTACTTAGCAATATAAATGAAAATAATTTTCTTATGAATAAAATGCAGTAGGATTATTTATGAGAATATTTATTAACGGTACGATATATTGCATGGCCATGGGCATTGTGATAGTATGGTACCGTGCATGGCCAGGGGCCATATAATTGCATGGTACAATATGAATATATTTTTATGTTGTGTATACTTGTATTTTTCTACTGACATAAGTAAACAAAAAACTATCGGAGAAGCCACTTTATTAACTTTCTTCACATCATCGTAACGTCTGAGATAAGATATATATTTTTTTACTATCATAAAGTTAAAGAAATCTATAACAATTTAACACGGTCATGTGCAGTTTTTATAAAGTATTTTTGTATTTTAATTTGAAAATAAAAGTTAAAGAAATCTATAACAATTTAACACGGTCATGTGCAGTTTTTATAAAGTATTTTTGTATTTTAATTTGAAAATAAAAGTGAATGAATTATTCTTTTTGTATGCTGCAGTATCACAGGTGTGGATGGCATTATATGTTATGGTATCTGTAGGGTGTACCATGCAATGCCAACCACGTACCGGGACATATTGGTACTGGTCCTATCAGCTGTCTTAGAGGAAGACACTTAGCAGTTATTGACAAAATCATTGATATTAAAAGACGCACAGCGGAAAGCTTGCTCAAGGCTTTACTAGACGCAGTATATTTTTATATACAAAGCCGACGTGCAACGTTTATGCATTGCTGGCTGATGCAATTGCGTACCGTAACATATTGGTATCGGTTGTAATAGCTGTCTTAAAGGAAGACACGTCTTGGCAATCATTGACAAAATCACTGACATTAAAATATTCTGCTTTTTAAATTAGTGTTGGTTTAAGAATTGTCAGATCAACACCGGTAAGCTCGCTCTAGGCTTTGTTAGACACTTTACAATATATTTCTTATATACAAAGCCATACAAAACCGTGCAACATCCATGCATTGCTGTCTGGTGTAATTGTATGGCTGATGCATAGTTAGCATTGTATGTTACAGTACATATGGCCGGCATAATTGCACGGTACATTACACACATATGCTCTTGTTTTGATTGTATTGTGCATTATTAACCATCACCATTAATATTAACATTATTCCAGATGTCTAATCACTGAAATTCATCTTTCATAATATTAATCAATAATATTAATGTACTCTAAAGTGATGTCCATATTTCCTGCCTGCCTTAATCTGCCGCACTTCTTGACTTACGACGACAGCAGGTTACGTCTGATCTAATGCGGTAATGTTTTCATAAACATGATGTTAGAGCAAGGTGACTCGATAATTACAGGATCAACTTTAGTCTTACGTACATATGTGATTATTGACAGCACACTTAGACTGAAGATCTTGGAGGAGTTTGGATTAACTTGAAAATCCAGCATTAAAGCTGTATAAAAAAACCATTTTTCTTGTTCTTTAAGTCAATCAATATTTCGGGCATCTTTTTTTTTTTACTTTCACAAGAGAAAACACCCAACAAATCCTGCATATAAATCTAAGCACTTTTGTAAGCAATGGACAACAAGACATATGAAATGATAAATTTAAAAAAAAAAAAAAAAAAAGGTTAAATATTTAAATATTTATTCATGTCTTTTTCCTAGTTCCATCCCATACGCCAAAGCAAAGGGTGCCACAATGATGAAAGTCTTTCCCATCAGCTGTAATTAAACATGTACATACATGCAGTATTTATTTCTAGTTTATTACAGTACCGTACTTCCAGTTTCTCCCGTGAACCACCAGAGCGGAAGTTCACTTTCTGGCAACCACTGGCTTTGCTTCTATTTTTTAGAATTAAAAGTATGAGATATATCAGAAATATTATTAATTGTCAAAAACAGGAATAGATATTTATCAAATAGATTACTTTTTGCAGATAAAACAATTAGGCATAAATTCCAAGGGTTAACCCAGCAAGACTTTGTAAAAACTTTACAGTATTTCCTACAGAAAAATAATTAACATATATGAAAAAATAACAATCATTTATACATGGAACATCAAATTTAAATATATTTTGTTTTGAAAAAAAAAAAAAAAATTAAATATCGACAGGAGATTGCACGGTCATTCATTTTGCTTTAAATGAGATTCAAATGTAATTTCATGCATTTAAATTTAGTACGATGGCCATTGCAAGTCATTTGTTATTTTGTATTCAACGTGCGTGATAGATAAATTTCAGTTTTTTATTCAAAAGGTAGTAAGTATAATGTGACAGTATGTGTAAACAGGTTACACATGTGCATACCGACGTACGTGTAAGGCATTTTATACGTGTAAACTGGAGAGCTTGTGGAATTTGAGTTGTCAGTAATCATCACAAAATGATGATTATTATAATATCGAGCGTGTGGTAAGGCGTTATAAGTACCTAAGCTTCTGAAGACCTTAATTTCAAGCATTCGTAATCTCTCTAGTATTTATCCCTTAACATACACTTAACGTAAACAACTCACTTTGCCTCCATATACAAACACAAAAATGAGAATATTCCAATCACTTCTAAAGTGAATAGTAAATAAGTACTTTGGTTTATTTTTTTAATCTGAATACATAAATTATATTCTCAAGAATGAAAAATGCAAAAAGTAACGAAAGCATAACTAATTTCCATTGTACGGTAATCGCTAAACATAATTCATATATGATAATTTGTCATTTATCAAAAATAAAATTGTCTCTGGATTTAAAACAAAATTCTTACGCAACTTAATGTAGGCCTAGGCCTATGTTTAGCTGGCTGTATTGTATGAAACAGAACATGTGCTTTTATGTAATATTCAGGCCCATAGCATGAATTTGTGGGAGGTTCGTTTCAGTGGAAAAATGTACTCTTTGGAAACCATTATACAATAACGTAATATTGTTAGCTGTGAAAGCTTAATAAATGGCGACTTGAAATACTTCTGGCTTGTATGATCTCCGATACTCTGGAGAACATTGTAAATATCTACGAATATCCATTTTTCATTTTTAGATGTGGACCTTTTCCAATTTTTGGTGGTTCGTCATAACCCCCTTAACCCCTCATGCTACTGGTCTGATATTCAAGTACAGGGGCGGATTT
>NW_022684135.1:634899-643741 GCF_011630105.1 Anneissia japonica | reverse complement strand
CTTCCGCCCCATGCCCCCAGACCCCCTACGACGGTGTTGTCTCAATCGGTCCAACTTTCGGCCCCCCTTCCGCTTTTAAAATAAACTTAAAAATTAAATTACAGAAAGCATTTTATCTGCAAACTTAAATGTTTTAAAATAATAAATAAAGGGGAAAATTAAAATTAAATGTGTATTATCCGTCCCCTTCTTTGAAAATTGCCTTACATCAGGCTGAAATTTGTTTCAATGTTATTCTCAACATGTATTTATTTAAATTCAAGTTAAATCTTGCTATTGCCTGGATTTGGAAGCCTACTTTAACACTCATTGTGACTGGATTTCAAGTCTACAGGATTTATATTCATTTGATGAGATTCTTATCAGTTAATTATTTTTATGGCATATTTAACTATTTTAGTTCCGTTTGTTTAACCTTCTGACATGGTTATATGCCGATGATGAATTATAATATTTGGAAAATGATCAAAAAGTCATCTTTCATATTGTATTTGTTGTTTTTGGCGAGATTTCTAGTTTTGATAGATAACCATGAAGCCTTTAGTATTAACAAGTGATTGATGTGGATTCTACACATTTATTTTCAGATTCTTAAATATTATTATAACATTTGATAAAACTTGCACATCTCATTTATTGTTTGTTTTTCAAATCGTCTCAACAATTTCCTGTTTTTAAACTGTTCGTAATTGTTTTTTTAAAGGTAGTTTGTTTTTTAAATGATATAATGATAATTTCAAGATTCTTTTTTCTTGTTTAATTTTGAATTGCATCTTTTAAAATTTTTGTACTTTATGATTTATGCTGGTGACTGTGAGTAGCACCAATGTAATAAAAGTAGCAGTAACAGAACAGTTAATGACTTTGAGTAGCATAAAAATGTAATAAAATTAGAAACAAGTTATATTAACAGAGTAGCACAATGTATAAAAACAGCAAGTAGCAAGTTACAAAAAGTTGATGATTATAAGTAGCACCACTTGCTATAAAAGTATGGTAGTAGCAAGTGTTATAAAGCATTTGATAGTTGACGACTGAGAGAAGCAAAGGTAGCAATATCATGATTATATGTAGCAACACTTACATAGCAATAGTTATATTAATTCGGTAGTTGATAATATGAGCTACACAATGTGTGATAAAATTATGTAGCAAATTTATACATAACTTTAATTATTTTAAGTAGCACCACTTGCTATAAGCACATGGTAGTAGCAGGTATTATACAGTATTTGTTAGTTGATGACTGAGAGAAGCAAAGATAGCAAGAACATGATTATAAATAGCACCACTTGCTATAAAAGTATGGTAGTAGCAAGTGAATTGATAGTTGATGTCTGAGAGAAGCAAAGGTAGCAGGAACATGATTATAAGTAGCACCACTATATACAAGTATGGTACAGTAGTAGCAAGTTACATTAATAGTTGATGATACAATTTAATTATTATGAGTAGTAGCATCACTTCTTATAAAAGTAGGGAAGTAGCAACAGTTATATTTGGTAGTTAATGACTGACAGAAGCAAATAGCAGTAGCATGTGTGATAAATGTAGCAGAGACAAAACCAAAATGCTGTATGGTCATGTTGTATCAATCAAGTTGCAGAATCTTCAAAATTTTGAATGTGGCAGCTCAACTGAAGAAGAAGAAACAGTAGCAAGTATCAACTGGAGTAGAATTATGGTTATGGCTTTTTGCTGATGTAATGGTAGCAGGAGCATTAACCAGTGTAGTAGTATTAGTTACTGTAATTATAATAATCCTTTGCATTGCCAACCTGACCAAGTTCACATATATGAAAGCTTAACGCAGCTTTCATGCGGACAGCCGAATGTCAAACTATATAAAACTGCGGACTGAGCGATGGATGTCAACCCTTTTCACGGCCCAGTTTATCAAAAGTGTATACGCGTTGAAGATGGATCGCTTTACGATTAATGCTCATAAACACTACTAGTATGCCTGACGTAGCGCATCATATAGCGCGTCAAAAAATATATCAAATAAACTTTTTTTTTCCTTGTGAAAAAAACCATTATGTACAGAAGTAGGTGCTCAACAACAATATGTCCAAAAGTGTATACGCGTAGTTGTTGAAGATGGATAGCTTTACAATTAATGCGCTTAAACAGTGCTAGTATGCCCGATGTACCGCATCAATAGCGCATCAAAAAATGTATCAAATAAACTTTTTTTTTCTACCTGTGAAATAATCTATCATGTACAGAACTAGGCTCCCAACAACAACATATGCCCTTCATCCAAATTGATTGAAATAATTGAATTGGAGATTAAAACGTGAGTAAAATAAGAACTGCATGTTTTTTACAGTCCATAAATTAGAGTTTGCTAATTATGTGAGTAAAATGCGGAGTGGATTTTGTCGCAGTCCATAAGCTAAAGGTTGCTAATTATCGGAGCTTGAAGTAGGTTAGTTGAATATTCCGTCACATAATATCATCTTTTTCTAGTGGACATTAGCGCGGTTGCGATTCTCTAGAGGGACAAAGATGCTTATGATTTTGAATATTAATACGCGCAATGCTAATAATTTTAAGACACAATTATATATATAGAACACTAGATTCTGTGAAATATAGATCAGGTGCAAGCTGGTAATTGTTCTTGTGATAGTCTTCATGAAGCTAAAAAGACACTTTTAAGAGAATTACGTGCAGATATTAACGCTCGTACATTCAATCACTTAATGTGAGACAAGTAACACACTTCTGCTCGTTGCTCACATGCCAAGTTTTTTTAATGAACTAAGTAATGAATTTGCCTTTAATTTTTATTCATTTTAAGGATTTTAATTCACTCAGTGTCAAGTATCTAAGGATGGTGTAGGCTCCCGCTATGCGGTTGAATTATATTTGATGTAATTAAATGTAAATGTCTTCCGTGCTATGACTTTCACATTAAGCTCTCTGTGTCCTGCTTGCTTTGTATGTAACTCACAGCATGTTAATAATTACGTTCAATAATTTCATAACTAGTCTTCATAAGCTGAACAAAAACAGGAATTTAAACATTCTAATAAAATAAATGAATAAATTATCAAATTTTAATCGGTCATAGACCAAAACAATTAATTGGGATGAAGTCGAGCAACGTTTGGCAAAGGGCTTAAGACGAGTGTTGGTTTATTTATTTATTCTTTGATATACTGTAGTTACGAATCAAACCATCAAAATAGAAAGAAAAAAAAAGTCAAAAGAAAATTCAATGTAAAACTTATAAATTAATAGAATTATCAAATGAAAGTACTATTATGTAATTTCTTTAGTTAATTTTTGTTTCATTTGGAAATTCATTCCAAACAGTCCAAGACAGAGGGGTGTGGAGATTCGCCATCAACTGAAGAAAAGTCAAACCTGTGATTTTTTGTATGGAATATTGACTCAAAATGTACCATAGTAGTATTTTACTAAAAATAATCTTTAAGTTTTTTGGCAGAAACTTAAGATATGCAGAAAAACTTAATATTACTTAAAAATCTGTTAATTCGTGAGTTGAAAATTTGAGAGTTATAACTTATTGAAATATGGAAAGTGATAAAATTTTAAAATATAAATCACTATATAGTAAGGTATATATTGTGCAATTACATTATACCGTAGTGCACTGCGAAAATGGTTGGTAAATTTAAAGTGACATCATGCAATCTCGCATCCAAATTAAGAATACTGTAAAAGTGTTTGGCTAAATGGTGACCTTTCGGCGCTTTTCTGAATGTTAATACTAACGTCAACAAAGGTCATTCCAGACCTTGCGAGAATTAACTATTTTACGATCAAATCTTCACAAGAGCAACCCATATATTGAAAGGTGAATTACATCATAAAAACAATTTTTGTTGATTGTTATCTGGATTGCTTGGTAAACAATGTAATCAATACTTACCCATGGCATGGTTTCATTAAAAACAAAATTTTAAAAAACAGGAGATTATTTTATTATAGTGTCTCAATGTTGCATGGATGGTCTTTTTGCATATCTCCATCTTAACACAATTCATCATTTTATTTTAAGTTGAAGAGGTAATAAAGAAAAGTGAAATGAAATGATAAAGAAGTATAAAATTTGAAATTATTTTCTTTTAGTGCTGCAATGTTTTATGGATCTTTATTATATTTTGCCATTTCGACAAAATTCATAATTTCATTTTGATGTCAAATTGCACAGGTAATAAAGTAGAGTGAGATGCTATAATAAAGAGATTAAAAAGTATGGAATTTGATACATTTATGGCATGTTGTTCAAATGGCAATAAAAAATATTGTTATCATCTATTTCAAATGATTGCATTATTATAAGATTTGTCTGTGTCCTAAAGCTCTGTAAATACTGTAAATTTTAAGTGACAAGTTGACAAGTATGTGTGATTTTCCCATATATGGGCATGATGATGTCACATCACACCCATATATGGGCATAATAATGTCACATCACACCCATATATGTGCATGACGATGTCAAATCACAACCATATATTATGGGCATCATGATGTCAGATTGCATCCATATTATGCAGGCATCATGATGTCATATCACACCCATATATGGGATCATGATGCCACATTACACCCATATACGTGCATGATGATGTCACATCACAACCATATATGGGTATGATGATGTCATATCACACCCATATATGGGCATCATGATGTCACATTACACCCATATATGGGCATGATGTCACATCACACCTATACCATGGGCATAAATGTCACACTACACCCATATATGGGCATGATGAAGTCACATCACACCTATATATGAGCAAATGACAAGTATATGTCACATAAATCTTGATAGGGTGGAGCTTGAGCAAGCTGTTTGCTGTGTGTGTGCAATTTGATCTCTCAACCATAATGGTTTGATTCCCATTCTGACCACTTCCTTTTATTGGGAGTTGTTATTACAGAACATGCAAAGTGGTACAACTTTACATATGACGTGCCTATAAATAACCTAGAGCCTTCTAAACCAAAAAATACTATATTTATTGATGAATCACTATCTCTTTTTGAAGATATTACTATCTATCTCCTATTGGTGGTATCACTATCTATCTCTTATTGATGATATCACTATCTATCTCCTATTGATGATATCACTATAGCTATCTCCTACTGATGATATCACTATCTATCTCCTATTGACGATATCACTATCTATCTTTTATTGATGATATCACTACCTATCTCTTATTCATGATATCACTATTGATGATATCACAATCTATCTCCTACTGATGATATCACTATTGATTATATCACTATCTATTGATTGTATCACTATCTATCTCCTATTGATGATATCATTATCTACAGTATCTCCTATTTATGATATCACTATTGATGATATCACTGTTTATCTCCTCAACTAGTTGACTTATATTGGAATTATCTAACCTTCATGTCTTACAACCACACTCCTCAGCAAATCCTTGATGTGCTTGAGACATGCTGACAGATGGCTTTGCTGCCTGTCTTGCAGATGCCACCATTCCTCTCAACTTACAGCAGTCTCAAGGATATTGCAAACATTAATGAAAAATAATGTCATCAAGCTTTGGTTTTTGAGAGAAATAATTTACATTCTCCACTGTGTAACAGAGCATAGAAGTGAGGATCTAAATATTCTTTGCTGTATCAATGTGATTTGAGATATAAAATTTCATCCTGCATTTGGTCTCATTTATAACATTATTGCTAGCTATGCATCAAACGTGCAACACTGCATTACTTCTCTGTCAAGATACAATTTCTCAAAAAAGAAAAACGATCATTGATATTATTAGAAGCATCAGAGCGCACTGATACGTCAGCAATCACGTTGTTCAGCATCAAAGGATGCTGATATGGTAGTAATTATATTGTTTATGGTAGCAATCATGAAATCAATAATTACAGATTATTCTTCCTGCCACTTTTTGCTTATTTTTTTCATTTAAGTTTTGTTTATTGTCAAATACACCATCTTGTAGGCCTATGTTATTTTGTTGTATCAATTTAAGTGTAATTAATTATAATTTATTAAATTATTATTTATTAACTGATTTTTTAGGTTGTATTTAAATATCATATAGCACATTTACTTAAATATACAGCCTTATAAATTAGAAAGGGGAGACTTTTTTATACCTTGTTTGTAAACTTATTTTCTTAAAATCGTTCAGAGGAGGGCGTAAAAAAAAATAAAATGTTGTTTTCTTATTTAGCAAATTATTTTTCCAAAAACATCAAGATGGAGAAGAAAATTTAAATAAAATTATATTGTTGAATGTAAACAGTGTAGTAATATGGGATGGTTAAATGCTTTAAATTTATATAACTAGGAGAAATATACATATCCTATTTTTGGGGGATTCAAGGAAACAATGAGTTTAATAAAAAAAAAAAAAAAGAGAAAACCTTTTTCTTTTCTGGAATTTTCATTTTTTCATGGCAGTGAGTAGGTGGTCTAATTGGCCAAATATAAATTTATATTTTATATTTGAAATCATCATTATTGGTGGGCGGTGGGTTTGCTAAACTAGGTATAAAAAGAGTCTCGCCTTAACACTACATGCAGCTGTTTTTCTAATATTCCCCTTAAACGCTTGATACAGTATGCATAATTCCCTCAGCAAATTATGTTGACCATTGCTTTCCAAATGTTTGCAAAATTAATAAGATTTTGCTGACACTATATTATGCCTCCCTGCTATATTGAACCAGAATTTGTAAATTTTATTATCTAGTTTCTTTTATCAATTTCTACAGTACCAGGATATCTGCTTCCTGTTTTATATTTCATAGCATCTGAATGTTTTGTTTTATTATACCCTGACAACATTTTTTTTTCTAACTTGAACAAATTCAATTTATGCATATAACTTTCATTTTGTCACTTGAGAGAGATAAGCCTCTGTGAGTATAATTATCAATTTCATTATAAAATAATAAATAAAATATACATAAATTTGAAGTAATTGTTGTGGCTGATCTACAATAATAATAATAATAATAACAATAATAATAATAATAATAATAATAATAATAACAATAATAACAATAATAATAATAATAATAATAATAATAATAATAACAATAATAATAATGATAATAATAATAAAAATGATAATAATAATAATAATAATAATTGTTGACTTATATAGTGCATAATGTAAAGTTAATTAGAATACCCTGCTTCTCAACATTAATTTGTTACAATTAATTTTTTAATTGTAAATGCTTTCAGCATTGGCAATGTTTTGAATTTTCTTTTTAAATTAAGATTTACTATCTATAATACAGTAAATATGACTGTGTTTCAGTTGAAAATAAATATGAATAAATTAATCATAGTTATGCATTCCTTGCCCCTCCTGCTTCTGAGCCTTTTGGAACTTGTGCTGTACATCAGTTATCATACAAATAATAATAATATTTATTTGGCAAATACAGTTAGGCCCCATAAAAAAAAATTATTAGTTTATCAACCTATCAAAGAATAAAAACTGATGATGGAGGGAGGTTTTTTTTTTTTTTGCTAACCCCACCCCCATTTTACCCATGTTCACAAGTAAATCAATGGTTAGGGACACATATATAAAATGTCATAAAATGGAATCAACTTTATATTCAAAAAATATGTTTTTGTTGTACCAGTATATTTGCAAGAAATCCTGAGCTTTTCAAGTGAAAACAGATGGAAAACCGACCGTTTTGAAATAAAAATAATATGTTGATTGAAAAAAAAATTTTTTTTTAAATCAGAATTTTCCCAAAAGTGATGAGGAAGGGGGTGATAAACTAATAATTTTTTTTTTATGGGGCCTTTATACAGAAAAACAACATGGTATACTGGGACAGGGAATGGTTGAAAGCTGTACAAGATTTGTTCCCTATCCTTTCTATTATTAAGTACAGTAGTAAAAAAAAAAAAAATCAGAAAAATTAATCAGATTCATAAAAAGATATAAAATGCTTAACTAAATGACAACAGGATTTTGACCATGGAAAATGAACACATTATGAAAATGCAAACCAATAAAAACAGTGATTACAATCAAAGTAGGTTAGAGTTGTAAAAGCAAAATGCCCTTGAAGGTCAGAGATGGATTAGCTTGTAAGCAGTGGATAGCAATCAAGGAAACGTCAACATTAGCCTACATAAGCCAGATTATACCACATGCAGCCCACAATCACACAATCAATGCATGGCTGTAGCCTGAGGTATTGGTTGTACTATTGTGGTATCATGAATGGTGGTATAAACATCTCAACTCATACACTTTTTTTTTTTTATAAGAACACATTTTATAAGAACACTGAGGCTGAAATCACTTAAAAATTAAGAACAAAATAGGAACAATAATTGTGGCTGAGGTCAAAAATGTCAGAACAAGGTTTTTATTTTAAAAAATAGAAAGACCAACAAATCTTATCTGATCCTGGGCAAAATTTTACTGGTACTTATTTAAAAAAAAGCGCAGTGTAATGTCAGTAATTATAGTTAACATGATAAAGATGTTAATTATCCATAATAATCTAGGCCTAATAAAAAAATAAAACATAAAAATAATGATAATGATATTCAATTACAATAAAAAAAATTATAAAATGTTACACAGAACCCAGGTAAAACGTAGTCCCCCGTAATGTAGCATCAATACATACATGGTAGCATAAACTGTGGAATAATCTTCCTATTTCCATCCGAAATGCTTGTAGTACTGAAGTCTACAAAAAACTCTTAAAAGCTCATTTATTTCCTAAATAATCCTCTTCCTACAATAAACCTTTTCTAAGCGCCTTGTATCCTTTGGCAAAAGGCGCTATATAAATT
>NW_022684135.1:613139-633404 GCF_011630105.1 Anneissia japonica | reverse complement strand
AAAAGTTATATGCATAAATTGAATTTGTTCAAGTTAGAAAAAAAAAAATGTTGTCAGGGTATAATAAAACAAAACATTCAGATGCTATGAAATATGAAACAGGAAGCAGATTTCCTGGTACTGTAGAAATTGATAAAAGAAACTAGATAATAAAATTTACAAATTCTGGTTCAATATAGCAGGGAGGCATAATATAGTGTCAGCAAAATCTTATTAATTTTGCAAACATTTGGAAAGCAATGGTCAACATAATTTGCTGAGGGAATTATGCATACTGTATCAAGCGTTTAAGGGGAATATTAGAAAAACAGCTGCATGTAGTGTTAAGGCGAGACTCTTTTTATACCTAGTTTAGCAAACCCACCGCCCGCCAATAATGATGATTTCAAATATAAAATATAAATTAATATTTGGCCAATTAGTGCACCCACTCTGCCATGAAAAAATGAAAATTCCAGAAAAGAAAAAAATTTTCTCTCTCTTTTTTTTAAAATTTAAACTCATTGTTTCCTTGAATTCCCCAAAAATACAAATAATAATAATATTTATTTGGCAAATACAGTTAGGCCCCATAAAAATTTAAAAAAATTATTAGTTTATCACCCTATCAAAGAATAAAAACCCCCATTTTACCCATGTTCACAAGTAAATCAATGGTTAGGGACACATATATAAAATGTCATAAAATGGAATCAACTTTATATTCAAATAATATGTTTTTGTTGTACCAGTATATTTGCAAGAAATCCTGAGCTTTTCAAGTGAAAACAGATGGAAAACCGACCGTTTTGAAATAAAAATAATATGTTGATTGAAAAAAAAAGAAAAAAAAAATCAGAATTTTTCCAAAAGTGATGAGGGAGGGGGTGATAAACTAATAATTTTTTTTATGGGGCCTTTATACAGAAAAACAACATGGTTTACTGGGACAGGGAATGGTTGAAAGCCCGTACAAGATTTGCTCCCTATCCTTTCTATTATGAAGTACAATAGTAAAAAAAAAAAAAAACAATCAGAAAAATTAATCGGATTCATAAAAAGATGTAAAATGCTTAACTAAATGACAACAGGATTTTGACCATGGAAAATGAACACATTATGAAAATGCAAACCAATAAAAACAGTGATTACAATCAAAGTAGGTTAGAGTTGTAAAGGCAAAATGCCCTTGAAGGTCAGAGATGGATTAGCTTGTAAGCAATGGATAGCAATCAAGGAAACATCAACATTAGCCTACATAAGCCAGATTATACCACATGCAGCCCACAATCACACAATCAATGCATGGCTGTAGCCTGAGGTATTGGTTGTACTATTGTGGTATAAACATCTCAACTCATACACTTTTTTTTTTACAAGAACACATTTTATAAGAACATTGAGGCTGAAATCACTTAAAAATTAAGAACAAAATAGGAACAATTATTGTGGCTGAGGTCAAAAATGTCAGAACAAGGTTTTTATTTTAAAAAATAGAAAGACCAACAAATCTTATCTGATCCTGGGCAAAATTTTACTGGTTCTTATTTTAAAAAAAGCGCAGTGTAATGTCAGTATGGTGGTCTAAATTGTAGTTATTAAAAATGTGGATTATCATTCCAATAATTATAGTTAACATGATAAAGATGTTAATTATCCATAATAATCTAGGCCTAATAAAAAAATAAAACATAATAATAATGATAATGATATTCAATTACAATAAAAAAAATTATAAAATGTTACACAGCCAGGTAAAATGTAGTCCCCCGTAATGTAGCATCAATACATACATTGTAGCATCCGTCTAAATTTGTATCCATTTCTCTTGAGTAATAATGAAGAAAAACAGAAATCTCAGAGGCCTACGAAACTCCCACGACATTCAGCATGGATGTATTCAGTGCAGAGAAAATAATATATCTTTTAGAATTTTGTCTTGTGAGAATTTGGTATTACAACAAGGTTTGTTTTATTATAGTTTTATTACACTTAATTGTATAGTGGGAGTTAAAGTAGGGTAGCAGCTGCAAATGTATGTTTTGATACACAAAATAAATATTTGAAATAATTAATAGTACTGTAATGCATTTCTAAGGTAATACTATTTGTTAATAAGACCAAGTAAAATTTAAAAGTAGTTTCTCGTCCTAATATTTTGAAAGAAGAGAGAATGAGGGCGCTTTTTATTTCTTCTTTTTTACTCCAAGATGGCAAATCCAAGATGGTCGATAGGAAACATCTAATACTTTTTTCACTTTTACTAAGTAGACACACATTGAAAGCAAATAAAAGAAGCACAAGACATGATTCATACCATATGTATCCCCAACCACGAACGATTTGGGAGAGAAACTTTACTAATGCTTTTAGTTAGCTAAATTTTTCGTACATTTCGTAAAATAAAGGATATAAAAAAAAAATCAATAAATAAATAAGAAATTTGTGAGGCAGAGAGAATTGATGCCTGAGGGGATGAGAAACTAGTATTTTTTTTTATTTGGCCTAATAACTAGCAATTCTTAGGCGCTTATAACAGGTAAACAATATGTACCTTGTTTTTCCTGTAACAACAGGTGTGGGGCTGATGTGGTTATTAAAAGCAGATAAATTATTGTATTTAAATGAGAAATTAAATGTTATTGTTAGGTAGTCGTATATCTATAGTTTCTTATTCACAATAATAATATTAATATTTGTTATTCACCAAATAAATATACATGCTTTGTTACATTTTGCGTACCAGTCACATGAAAATGTGAAATTATTTTGGGAATATTCCAAGTTTGATCAACCTGTCCATTATACCAAATGACAACAAAGGACACAATCATATGTGGGAAACAACACTTGAGTATGTAGCTATGAATAATCAATATATTCATTAATAAAACATAATCAGTTTTTAAAAGAATTGTGAATCTGTCTGTGGTATGAATTAAAAAAACCACAATAAATACTATATACTTCATAATGTCTAATTTTTTTTATGCACATCAGTTTTCATGTAATTTTTGCTAGTTAAAAATAAATCTGATTTGGTTTTAAACATTCACTTTAGGTGAGAAAATAGTTCGATGTGGATTATGAAATTGCCCCGGAATCATACACCACCTGTTATTGCACCATTTAGGCAATAAAAAGCAAATTTGACACTTGCCAATTGATTCCACGAGAAGTTATGAAAACAGAACGCTGTTGGAAGCATTCAACCAATGAAAACATTCAGTTGTATGGTATTATTGCTTACGGCAAGTTCTCAGACACTAATTGCTCAAACAACCAATTAATTATTACAAATCAAACACCAGAAGTTCCAGTATGTTTGTTTTTGATGTTGTGTGTGTAAATGCTTCGAGGTAAAAGTGAAACTTTATCCTTTATTAATGATAACTTGGTAATGAAAAGATCCTTAAGTTCATTTTAAATCATTGTTATATCCCAGAACATAATCTTTATATCCCAGAATACTATGTTGGTTTAATACTTGGCCATGGTTCTCAATATTTTTCACAATGTCCACTTTTGGACAGCGACCCAGGGGTCGTTGAGAACCAGGGCCAACATACAAAAATGACAGCTTACCTGTTACTAGTTGTAGTCTTCTCTACTGTGAAGTCCATGGCATCAATCTCTTCTCTTCTTTGATGAAATCTTGATAGCTGATATGATTCCTGTCAAGTTGTCAAGAAAAAACAGCCAGAATCCAAATATTAATACATCAATGTTTCTCAGAATTTATAGACTTTCTGTTTGAAATTAATAGATGATGAATATGTGAAATATTATAAGCTATGTGTGCATTTATACCATGAAATGTCAGACCTACAGTGGCAAACTCACTTTGGATTTTCAGCTTGTTCATTTGCAGCTTATAAGATCTTCAACTTCTCTTGATAGTCACTATGATTCCTTAGGCTGGAGTCAGGGAAGAAATCCAGATATTAATAAATCATATACTTATATTAAAATTATTTATATTACACTTAAAATATTTACAAATTACACTTATAACACACAACACTAATGAGAAATATAATTATTTAGGTGACATTTAAACATATTTACAGAATTAGAAAAGATATAAACTTCTGGACATTTTGTAACTATGACTTAAATATTCTATAATTCTATACTATGTATACTAAGACTTAACAAGGTTCACAAGGCCCACTCAAAAGTGGGACCACTCAAAAGTAGGGCTACAAAGAATTACGAAACGAGAGATAGGAATTGGATCCATGGCAACGGGAATGTCATGGATTCATGGCAAGGGCATAATGTGGTGGACCCATTGATAAGGGGGTGATTTTTAAGAATTTAATTTGATATATAAAAAAAAATGAATTAAATTGAATAACATTGCTTCCATATATGACAGTCTTTTGTTGAATATAAAATTGAAATAATTGAATATAGATGTTACAACTTTATTACTCCAAATAAATGTTTGGTATTAATTCAAAATTGATGACCATTTGTGGGAATAAGATCACAACTGTCAAATTCTGAAGATTCAATGCATTTCCAATTTGCTTATCAATTTAACTGTGTTTATTTTAATAACCCAATACATTTTAAATACTATTGTTCCATTTGCTTTCATCAATTACTTCAAAGGCATGCCGCCATACTTTGTTGTCAACATGTTTACCGAACCATGAAGAGGCAAATACATACACAAAGCAACAACTTATTCAGTGGAATACTGAATTTTCATCTTTAATTGGTTGTGTTGTGAAAGAACCGATTCCATTTAATAATGGCTTTAATGTCATGGAATAAAACCACTTTGCCTTTCCTCTCCTTCACAATATAAAAGAATTTAATAACCATGAAGACCTTGGTAAAGATAAGGCTGCCTATCTATTTGAGTAGCTTGAAGTCATGGCAGTAAAACTACTACCTCCTCCCTAACAACTATTACCATAGGTCCTCTGGTATAGGCCCACCCTCCTTAAACCAAAAATATGGGGGTGGGCCTACACATGGGAAAAATTAAATGCCATTTTTCAGCACTGTAGGCCTATGCTAATTCAAAGCCAATATTTGCTATTTCTTTCTGAGAATACTAGTAAAAGTCATACCCTGGGTTTTTGCCTTTGGAAAGTCTGGAACGTAAAGAAATGGGCGAGAAGTCTGGGGTGGTCTTATACAGGATGTGGGCTTATACCCAGCGGTGGCGCCAGAGATATGCCGACAAAGGTCTAACATGTCCAAAGGACTGGTCCGAACCAAGGCTACGATGAAGCCTCGGTCAACAGGCCCAGGAATAAAAAAATCCATGTTAGGGTTCATGGGGAGATTTTTTATGGCTTAATTTGGTACTAAATGTGTTTTAGACCACAATATTAGGGATTGGCACTCAAATTAGCGTTATTTGGATAGGCAAATTATTATTTTTTTTAATTTTTAGGTCGGACGACCTAGTCGTTCGTCGGACGGCAGGGGGTCCAGGCCTGTCCGACCGTCCAACAGGGGGGAATTCCCCCGCTAGCGCCACCAATGCTAATACCGAATACGGCAACTCCCTCAAATCATATAACTGTACTGTTCCAGCGAGTTGGATATACTGTACTTAAAGGTGTAGAATGAAACACTTCATGCTTCTTTTCATACTTTCACCTCCACGAATATCATATACAATATACCACATCCCCCCTCAACATCACTTCTTTGCTCCACTTGTATATGGGCGGGATTCAACACATCCCTTTTCTTTTATCGTGTACAAGACCACATTCTTCCCTGCCATTGAATGCATTATAATAATGAATTTTGATGATTTTATCCCCAATTTTCATTGTATAGGTATAGATAGGATACAGACAACCTAAATACAACAAAAGGCCACCTCCTCCCTCTTGATCAAAAATTTGTTTGCATTAACTTGAGATTTAACGATTTATAATTATCTCATTGTGTAAATATACTCATAAACCAGCAAGCCCAAATAACAAAAGACCGCCTCCCCCGCCATTAATTCCTTGCATATTATAGTTTTTACAGATTTACTATTAAAATATTTCATTGTGTAGATGAATAGTATAACTAATAAACAACACGCATAGTATAACAAAAGACCACCTCTCTTCCATCTTTTCATCAATTAATTATTTGCATTACATGTCGAGTTCTGGCAGAAAATATTATTTCCCAACCAACTAGTACAAACTGTTACCAACCAGTCCTATCAACACCAGTACAGTCAAGTGCATATTAATGATCTTAAGATCTGCTTTTTAACAGGCACTATTTAAAACTTACCATATTCCCTTTCATGCAAAAATTCCATAACACTCCCTAACATCAATAAGCTCATCTAGACCCATATTCTCTAGTTACTACATACACTCCTGAGGGCACAATTAATGACAAGAGTATGTCAGGAGTAGTTACTGACTTACCAAGAGCTATACACCTGTATCAGCGGGGAGTATCGAGAGCAAAACCATATCAACCCTTTATGCGCAAGGATGGAAAACAATGACATACACAATTGTTGAGACTGAAATATTCTAATAAATTCTTGCTATATTATACTACAGGCTGGGCTTTATGGCAATACGATTGTGCAAAGTGATAAGGATTCTTTTAAAAATGTACATATTTCATCTTACGCATACCAATGATTTATTTGACTAGGCTAATTAATAGCAAACAAAATTAAACACTGTATATACATGACCAAGTCATTTTGTTTACTTTGACCATATTGCATCGTTTGTTATGTTTGTTGGTATCTGTACTGCACTGGACCTCACAATTACAGTATGGTATCATCCAGATGTTACATACAATTGTAGTGTTGGTTTGCTTTCTACTAAGAGACCCTCCCCCATCAAACTCTTATAAGCTTTGGTTTAAGTTTTTATTTTTGTAACATCCACATAATAATGGAACTTAAGTCTGCGTCCATGATAACAGTCTGCAGACCGTGGTGTCCCTTCCATACTGCTTGACTCCTCAAATCAATAGCAACTGGTGTTCCCAAAAACCATGGTCTACATATTAACTGGTTTTATTCTATTTCACCAAACCTACATAAAACATGTTTCATTTATATATTTTACCATAATCACAATAAATACAGGAAAATGGTTGTGTCAGATTTGGGCCTTTGACTAGCAAAATGACCACTTCACTTCTCGAGATGTGTACCTATGTAAGAAATAAATTGTGGCAAAACCTCTCCATTACATTTAACAATTAATTCAATTGCCTTCATGCCTGAAAACAAATATTTACCCCTGCCTCATCATCAACTTTGATCACTTAAGCTGTGTTTATATAGGAATTTGTTTGGTCAATCTAACCAAGCATTTGGTCAATTTGACCAAAACAAAATCCAGTGCTAACAGCTTGGGTGTCATTTCACTTGGTCAAATTAGCCGAGCTAGCAATTAAGTTTGGCCGAGCAAATTGTGGCCAAGATGATTAACTAGATGGTTGGTTTCTCAAAGCAGAAAAATTCAAATGGAACACACTGACTCAGTTAAATCTTTCTTTAACGTAGATACTACTCTGCGGATTGCTGAACTTTTCACGTCCCCATGATTAGATTTAGATTGATCACAATCCTATGACCTGTGTAAACTGCGTACTGTTTTAGTCAAAGTAGCATTACCTTCCGTCTTGGTCAAAATAATCCTGTGCGAACAAGACTTAGTCAATCTACGTATAAAACAATGTGTGTCAGGCCCGTAGCCAGGTTCGTCCAAGGGGGTTGGGGTTTTCTGGGCGTGAGGTCCACAGTCGAAGCCCCGGTGGAGTCCGCTAAACCCACAAAGCAAGAGGATTTTTGTGCTTTATGGGTCTTAAAGATATATTTGAAAATGTCTGTGTCTAGGTGGGTCTGCAGTGCATTAGTTGGGGTTGGAGGACTTATTTGGTAAATTTAAAGAGGGGGTTTCGCCAGAAAAGAGGGGGGGATTTGCTAGAAAAGGGGGGTTCTCCCGAACCATAAAAACCACCCCTGGGTACGGGCCTGACACTGTGTTCACTTTAAAAGAAGAAAATGAGACAAAACTTTGACAACAAATTGTACTTTATTGCTGCTGTTTGCACCTCACATTTACACTGCAACATGCCAACTGTTACTGGAGAACAACACCAGAAATGGCACAGAAGTTTCAAAACATTGGCATGTTCCAACCAAGACTTTTAATGGATTCTGACACAGATCAGTGTCTTGGGGTATACATACCTTTGTTTTGGAAGTTGTTTGCCATTACTGGTGTTAATGTAAGGTAATTTAAAAAACAGTAATTGAAAATGTTCTTGCCATGGTCCTGGTGACAACATGCTAAAATGGGTCAATGGCTGGTGACAACATAGCAGGGGTTGAACAGCAGTCTGTTTGACTGCTGAAAACATGCTAGAAATGGGATAACAGCATCCATCTTTTGTGACCAGTGACTAGAATGATCTAATCGTAGCAGTGGTTGAAATCTTCAATGTAATATTCTTAATTTTTGTTTAATGCATGCTGTAATACATATGTCCAGAAGTCTGTACTTAAAAAGCTAAACTTCAAACACCCTGGTCGGTCCTGGATTTTTTTTTATGAAGACAAAGAAGATCTTACTCCCTAAAAGCTTCAATGAGACTTAGTTTGTACAGTAGATTTACCCTGTACTCGATGAGTGAACCTGTTGTTGAATGTGATGGAATAAATTCAAAATTAAATATATTGTCACCAATGTAATCAAATGTCTTGCTTTAGAAAATAAGACAAATTAAGAACACTTGCTAGCGGTACTGCTACTGCATGATGCTTGGCCCTTAAATTACTGGGTTTTTATTAATCCAGGATTTTTTCTTATGACTAAAAAACAGTTCCAATCCTGACGTCTGATAATAAGATTTAGTTCATGAAGCACACAGAGTCCTTTAGGAAAAAGTATTGTAGCTTGCTCAACAGACTCCTCAGTTTTTAAAAAATATTAAAAACAATAATTTTACATTTCACTTTAAGATTATAAAGTATAATTTATCATACACCCCTTTCCATAATCTTATTACCAATTAAACATGTATTTATTCAAATTTCTTTATATAATAACATAGATGAGGCAATGCATACAAATTAATAATTCTGACCACTAACCAGATGATTCAACAACAGTAGTAAATTTGTTTTTTGGGGTAAAATTATTTATATATATTTTTACATATATGTCAACACCAAATTTGGTTTACATATACAGTACACCAACAAAAGGAGCCAAAAATGTTGCTTAACTTTAAAATGATTCTTAGTTTCTTAGATACTTTGCAAAAAAAACCAAAAAAACATATATTTATACATAAGGTAGTTGTGCGATAAAACACTACGAAAATTAGCACCAGCAGAAAAAGATGGCAGTCACCAAATGTAACTCTTTTCAATAAAAGGATTTACCATATTTCTTCTTGTATAAGCTCACCCATCCCCTCTTTGAATCCCCTTTTCGATCAAAATCAAATATTTGTTTTTCTTTCAGTATTTAGTGCAAGCTAAACTACTCATTCAAATCATACATTGGGCTTTTGCCTGAAGAAAGGATGGTACGTAATGCTGGGCGTAAAGTGGGGGGGGGGGTGAGCTTATACAGTACCTAACATGGGCATATACCCAAGAAACTATGGTATTAACCCTGAAAGAAACCAGAATGCCAGCTGTTTTTTTCCCAGCATCATTCTGGATAATGTAATGTTTTTGGAAGTCTATATAGAACAATTAATATTCTCTTTAATAACAAAAAGCTCTCTATAGAATTTTTGTGTCATATTTAAGTACATGAACTACATAAATCTGGACTGAAGACCAGAAGTTGATATAAATATGAATTTCTGTACATTACCATTATGAAACAAAACATAACATAACTTGACTGGCTTAACTGGCTACAGGTTAACTATTTTACATACATTTATACATTTTTTTCTTTTCTACAAAAAAAAAAAAACAAAAAACAAAAATAAAACACTGTTTACAGTTGATACAGTGCCAACTTCCATTAGGAAGCTACAGTACTCTTGCCAATATTGGAGACAATCACACCAAATTATCCCGTTGCTCAATTTGCGTTATATATAAATACAGCAATCATGAGTTTACCCGTTTTCTTCTATTCTAATAATAACTTTGTTGGTGCTGAAATAAATTTTAACTCGGATGTAAAGAATAATGTTGTTTTCTTTTGATTCAAAAGAATAATAAAAGTGTAATGATGGCAGTTACTACTATCATTAACAATAAAACATCCTGAAATAAAAACATATTTAAAGAATATTTCAAAGAATTCACTAGCACCCACACAAGTGAACATTTTAACATTCATTACTATATATCTCTTACATTAATTAAAAATTTTATAACAAACTTACAGCCTCTAATACAGTAGATTTCTTCATCTATTTAATACAGTTAGGAGCTATTTATTAATAAACCTATATACAAGATTGGTTAGATATCATAATTGGCTTCCTTGGATAAGTTTAACCTAAGAAAAAACACAACTTACAAGTAATTAGAGTATCATCACTCACATATGCCCCAGTGATAGGTACTTTGAAACCAGAAAACTAGTAAATTTCTAATTTCATGATTTCTTCGAGATTTACCCATTTTTACAACCACAAACTTTCATAATCAGAGGCTAAGAAATTGTTTACTCATAAATTCATTGGATTCAAACATTCCTATGTCGATAATTAGCTGTAGATATGACCATAACAACACAAAGTAAACTGAAAAATCGTTGAGGACGTGTATTGTTTAAATCGAGGCCTGACAGGATGATCATATATCGATGAGGATGCAAGCATTCCATTGTTCAAAATATATTAAAACCTTATTTATTAAAGATTAATTTGGATTTGTATAATTATAAATTTAATTGTATCTATTCTGCTTCTCGTTGGGAATTTTTGTCTCAGTTTACTGGCCATTTATTTTCAAAATTAAAGATTACTGTACTTGTAAGAACTAATTGATATTATCAAATATTTAAACATTATAGGGTTTTCAGTAGGCCTATATCTTACAAAGCTCAACACAGCTTTAGGACCAAGTTGCATTTTCCATGCTGAACGGTTGTTTTTTTCTTATATATTTTAAGCTCTCTGCACACTACTAAATTTTATGTAACAAAAAATGTGATATGCCCATATTTGGTTGTAATATATCACCATACAGTACACATAAATGTGCTCATCAAACAAATTTGTCACATACAATTTGATAGTGACTGAAATTTAGCTCAATGGTATCAAAAGTATCGAAGGCAGGCGAATTCTATTAAAAAACTTTAAGCTATTTTTAGTAATAGTAATGAATTAGTTTTATAGAAATGGAAACGGTGCAAGTACGTCGAGGTATCATATATTTGATAGTAATTTTCTTCTATGAAGTCAAAAGTAAAAAAGAGTTTAATAAAAATATATTGCATTAATATTAATAGGTCGCAAATTATAATTCATCAGAAAATTTAGGATTGAATAAGATGAAAATATTCAACTTATAATTTTACCCTGTTGCCTTATATTTTGTTAATAAATTTTATAGAAAATGGATAAAATATGGACGTACTGTTAAATTAAATTCTTAAAACAAATAAATTCATAGACACAATTGTTTGAACATTTAGAAAAAAAAACCAACAAGCTCTTTTATTATATGATAAAATAATTTTACATTAAACAAAATATTTGCAGAGAGCAATACCGGTAATAGAAGTTTGGATGAACCATTCACACTTTACTGTATATCATGAACACCTATAATCACAGTCCACATGATCATGAACACATGTGATTATACTCCACACAAGTACAGACCCCTGTGATCATAGTTCACATAAGGATGAACACCTGTGATTATATTCCACAAGATAAGCACCTGTGATCACTCTCCACGCAGGTATGAACACCTGTGATCATATTTTACATGGTTATGACCACCTGTGATCACTATCCACATAAGCATGAACACCTGTGTTCACATTTCAATGGTTATGATCACCTGTGATCATACTCCACACAAGTATAAGCATACTTGCTCATAGTACACACAAGTATAAACACCTATGATCATATTCCACGTAAGTTTTAATAGTTTGATCATAAAACACCTGTGATCATATATTCAACATGAACACCTAGGATTCTATTCAAGTATCAACACCTGCAATATTAAATAAACATGTATAAATGGTGGTTTCATACATGACTCAAAATTACTTGTATACGCAGGAATATTTTGATTTACCATATATTTATATATTATGAAAACTTAACATCATGTTAAATTTAAATTTGCCTAGATTGGTGAATATAACTATAAACATTGCTTGTTTATCTTATTAGCATAATATTTAAATAGAGTAATTGAATATGCATCATCTCTCATTTTGCGTTCCAAACTGATCCTCCCAATGAAAATCAATACCTATCATCTTGTAGAACTTCTTGTTCCAAGGTTCGTAGAACTGATACATCTGCTTAAGAATTTCCGGACGTATTTCCGGATGTTTACGACCTTTCGTTTTCCCGAGACACTTTGATGTATCAAGTCCGTCTTTTCTCTTCAAACATGGAAAACCTTTAGTCTGGTTGTGGTAAAAATAACTTTCATCGATAACTACATCCAATCCTAAAAAGGTTTGCACACGTCCGAGTTCTTCATGAGGATTTTTTATCAGATTTTCACCACTCACAAATAAGAACTGTTCTAAGGGGAAGACTTTAAGCCAGTTGCGCATGTGTTTGGCATACATCCCAATCCGTATTACGCCCCACTCCGACGCTAATTTTCCGTTAGATTCATACAGTAAATCCTCAAAATCCTTTAAGTTTCTATATCCTTTACTCATTGTTTGTACATAGTCTGAAATTGCCCTTGTTACAGGATTTCTTACAACTAAAATTAACTTGGTTTTCTTGGACATTTTAAAAATTCTTTCTGGCGCTTTTTCCGTCACAAAATAACCAGGTGTTTTCTCAAGCGTGACTTGTCCTTCCAATGATGGAGGCATTTGCTTTCTGCAATGATAAACATTAAACATATTAGTAATCATAATGAAGCAAAAGACATATATATATATATAAAATAACACTCTTACGCTGACGAAGGCAGCAGGTGCTGCCGAAAATTTCGTTGAATAAATGTACATGTCTCAAATTATGTCAAAGTGTCCGGCGTTTATGTTAACAACTGCAGTGTTATTTTATACAATCGAGACATACGTGGAACATCATCGACTAAATCGATCAGATTTAGTATGTAGTTTTAGTTTAGTCTACGATGGATGCCAGAAATGATTTATGATTATGTTTTGTTTATCTTTTCGTTTACATTTGGTGTGATTCTCATTGATGCTCTTTTGAAGATTGTGATGTATGTATATACAGTATATGTGAGTGGTATACAGTAATTATGAATGGCATACAGTAATTATTGATATGATATTAACAAGTACTCATGGACGCCATGTGTGAAACCATATGGTTTTGAGAATCTTGTTTATAAACTAGTCTTCTCATAACAATCAACAGATGGTGTACATCAACTTTTCTATTGTATTTTGGTCAGACTTGTCTACTTTAATAGTGGTTTTTATTCACTTACAGCTTTATAATGAAAATCAGTTTAAGCCACAGTATCTACAATTTCAATATTCTATCTATCTTCCAGTAAGTACAGGCTCCTCTATCATGAGGTTTATCATGATTTCAACAACAAAAAAAAAAACCTATACAACAGACAACAGAATCTGACAGAAGGCAATTGTGAGAAACACTGAAATTAGAAGAACAACACTGCTAAATTTGGTTCTGTCAATGAAATGAAAGAACAGCTATAGTACAATGTGAAGTTAATTGCATTTTGAATATAAGCTCTTGTAAAATCCTGAATATTTAATCATTGCTCAATATCGAGTCGGGTAAGACGACAGAATGAAACCAATTCATTTCTGCTTCAATGAATTGCTACAAAGCGCCGCAGAAGGCAAGATCAACAGATTGGATTGAATACACTGTGTATAGCCTTCTGGCGATAGGACGCTACTAATAACATAAAAAGAAAATCTTGTAGTTTACTATTCATCAGACGATACTGTTTATTCACCGTTAATACAGCAGGAGAAGGGACGCATCTCATTGAAATCATACAGAATTTTCAACCACTGAGCCATTTTAAGCCACTCTCTTATCCTACAATATCTGTCTCTTATACACATCTAGATGTGTATAAGAGACAGTAGTAATAGTAATGAATTAGTTTTATAGAAATGGAAACGGTGCAAGTACGTCGAGGTATCATATATTTGATAGTAATTTTCTTCTATGAAGTCAAAAGTAAAAAAGAGTTTAATAAAAATATATTGCATTAATATTAATAGGTCGCAAATTATAATTCATCAGAAAATTTAGGATTGAATAAGATGAAAATATTCAACTTATAATTTTACCCTGTTGCCTTATATTTTGTTAATAAATTTTATAGAAAATGGATAAAATATGGACGTACTGTTAAATTAAATTCTTAAAACAAATAAATTCATAGACACAATTGTTTGAACATTTAGAAAAAAAAACCAACAAGCTCT
Organism: Anneissia japonica; assembly: GCF_011630105.1. NCBI lineage: Eukaryota > Metazoa > Echinodermata > Crinoidea > Comatulida > Comatulidae > Anneissia > Anneissia japonica. The sequence goes on along the minus strand of NW_022684135.1, from coordinate 618,831 downwards.
TTTATTATATGATCATTCTTAGGAATGTCTAAATTCATTTAAACTAGCAATTCCGTATTATATTTATAAATCTTTATAACATTATACAAAAATTAGATTTTTCTTAAAAACTGAAATTTTGCCGGGAATGGGGCTTTAAGTATCATATTTATTAACTAGAGCTTGAAAATTGCCATTTTAAACATCATATTACATTGTGGGTTCAGCTTCTGAAATAACATTTTTAAAACGCTTGTTTATTTTTATTATATTTTAGTTAGTTGGACTTTACGCAACACCAAATCTTTGGCCTTGACATATAGTACCGTACAGTATTGATTGTCAATTGGTGTTATGATTTCAGAAAAATAGAAAAGCAAACTAATACTTTGATAGAATATGTTTATTTTATTTTTTTATTCTGATGACAAGCCCAATTTAGAAATCCATATCTTCCTATACGGCTGAACTATATGGCAATATGAATATGCCTCAGATTAAAGGTTAAAAAATTCCACTCTGTATGTAAATAGCTATTATAAGATACATGATTCCCTTGGTGTAAAAAAAAAACAAGAAATTTCATTTCAAGATACTATGTTAGGCATTTTAATACAATTTCTAAATTATTTTTCTTTTTTAATCCCTTTATTTCATTTGTGTGATTTTTAAGTCCTGTCTTGTTTTCCTGATTTTAATGTGAATTTTAGTGCAGGTAAAATTTAAAATAAAACTTATTTAGGTCGTTATATTTTTAATTTAATTTATCTGAATTTGTGCATTTTACCCATTTGTCTTTCTATTTCAGTGTACTTGTTTAATCCATTTTAAATGTTCCTATGTTCAACTTCAATTTTATTCATTTCTGTATTTGATATTTCATATTCCGTACAGAATATACTGTAGGCATAGCATCTCAAAATGTGCTGGTACAATACTTGAGTTTCGACATGAAGGTTCCTTTATTATCAAAAATTTAAAATACATTCCAAACTACCCTGTGCCTTATTAAAGACCATGGAAATATATTACTATATAAAGTGTAACTATGTAAAAACATAACATGTTTTACTATATAAAGTTTAACTATGTAAAAACATAACATGTTTTATCTTGCACTAAACTGTATATACTCTCTTGTATTTTTCTTCTCTCTCACTCGTCTTACTGCCATCATGGAGGTATAAAAATATTTTATACCTCTATGCTGCCATTAACTAATTTCCCTTTTCTGCCCTAAAGTTAATCATGCTTATTCACAGTTCCATTATGTTCTTATGTCTACCGTATTTTACATGAATGTTTAGAACCTGTCCACTTGAATCAGATGCAAAATGCTTGCTTTCAATTATTGTCCACCTGAGTTACTGTTTTTCGCCGCTAAGTTGACTGCCAACGGTTTGACAATCACCGAGTCCATGCTCAATTAACTACCTGTCCAATATCATTTTTATAAACTCGAAATCCATCCAACTTTTCTGCGAATATCACGTACGAACAGCAACCTACATTTGCATCACAAACAATGTATTTTAATGGCTATTTTATGCCTGTACGAAACAGATTTATCAACAGATAGTGATGCCTAACACAACCAGCAGAACGATATCCAAGAACATGTCTTTTTATGGGTCTGCTGAGTAATTTCTTCAAATAAAAAATAAAAAATCCAGACAGCGGATTTGTTTCAAAATTGTATATTTTGCAGTCTTAACGGGTTGCACATTATATTTCGCAACATATGTGAATGTTGGAAATAAAATCTAATGACTTTTGACCTTAGATTCAATTTGAGTGGATGTAGGTTAGTGAGTCATGCAAAACATGTATTTTCTACACACATGCTCACTCAAGCAAACGTTTGATATATTACATCCGAGTCTTTCTATACAGTAGCTCTCTTTCAATTCTCGATAGCAATTCTTCTGCAATTTCTGATGGCTTTACGTTGAAGCCTGGTATAATCATTTTGCGATCGTTGATTGAAATTTCTGATACATCTCAGGTTATATAGTTGTCATGAACTCGCAATGCAAGGATCTACTTAAGGAAACGTATTGTTATATAATTTGAAATGGTACTCAATTGGTAGTTATCTCCCTCAATCATTTATTGTCAGAAGCGGTTTGGCGCAGTGGGAACGGTTTGGGACGATACACTAATCATTTTTTTATTGGGCCTAAAATTAATATTTGAATTCTTAATTTTTATATTATATTTTCCTAGAGTGACGGATACTCTACAACTAAATATCTTTCGCTAGGCCTAGGCCTGTGTGTAGGCCCAATTCTAAAATGTAGTGTACACACTGGTACTAGTACGTACCATAGGCCAGTTGCTGTGAACCCAAACCTAGGCAGAGTTTTCCTTTGTTCATTCTTTGTGTGGTGTGAAGGTCCCAAATGGTCAGCTACTGTATGCTTCAAGGATCACATAATTATTGTATTAACGGCCAATGATTAATTCATAAACAGTACCAAATGGTCAGTCATGATTTATGGCTCACACTCTGTAAACATGACTGATAAAATATTAATTATGAATTTAATAATCTTAGACGAGACTTTTTTATACCTTATTTAACGAACCCTCCGCCTGACAATAAAGATGATTTTTTGTTTTTACAAAAGAATTAGGCTAAATCTTCGTAATGTATTTCTGCCATCTATGTTCCCACCTCCTCTTAGGCTTGACATCATTCTTCCATATAGTCATTATTTTTATTGTCCATGGAAAATGAATGCTTGTTTGGAAAATAGCAAATAGTAAATTTTTTCATGAGGCTCCAATATTTGATGAGAGTGGGGACGTGAAACCAGCAATTAATTTTATTTGGCCTTATGTAAATGTAAAGCATTTAACCATCCCATACTACACTGTTTACATTCAACAATAAAATTTTATTTTTATTTTCTTCTCTGTCTGGATATTTTTTTACAAAATCACTTGCTAATTAAACAAGAGAAAATTTTATCTATATTTTTTTTCCGCCCTTCTCCGATGGTCTTTAAAAAAATAAGTTTGAAAAACAAGGTATACAGAAAGTCTCAGCTTACCTATGTAAAACATTTTCATATGAGCAAAATAAAACTATATCATGCTGGAAGAAAAAAATCTGCTCCCCAAATTGAAAATTTAAATTTTAAGAACATAATGAAATTTTATCTCCTGCTCGCGTGTTGTGTCATTAAAAAATTACCAGGTGATTTAGCTACGGCTAGTTGGTATCTGCTGATAAATATAGGAAGCCTCCTGGCTTCTAGATAAAATAGCTTAAGCGTAATGTTTTAGGCCTAGTTTAACGAGCCATATCTGACCTTTAGAGGAAGCTTGTTCAACCGTAAATTACACACTATTACTATCAAGAACAAAGCCAGGCTCCTTCTTTATATCTTTTGTTTTCGTTGCCCATTACTTTGGGTTGTGATTTCTTGGCAGTCTTCCTGCCAGCTAATTCTACTGTGAATAATTTCTCTATTACTTTCCCTCATTTCATCATGTTCTATTTTAAATTAAGGATATTAATCAAAGCGAAAGAGAAGTTCCAATTTTCACAAGATGTAAAGTCTGAATGGTCAGTTTAAAGCTCTGCATGTACAGACTATATCTTATTTTCTTTGATACAAAAACTGTTGTACTGTACATCCATATATAGTCATGATGTGCCTATATATGGTCATGATGTGATATCATCATGACCATATTTGACAGTCTTGGCAGGGCTTATGCTAGGCTCACCCAACACACTTGATTTGTGTCAGTATATCTTAATATCCCTCCCTCATGTAACAGATATAACAGCTGGCCCATTGTTTATACACTGTATTCTTTGCATGAGGCCATTAAATTGCCTTCTTACCAATTTAAGCATGTTCTTAAATACTCAAAACTGAAAAATGAATTGTTTTGATTTATATCTCATTGAATGTTGATCAATGTACTGACTGTCATTCAAATTGCTATTTATCACAAATTTAAAAAAAAAGTTTCATAAAAGAAGATAATTTGCTAAAAATAACACTACATTGCACAGATAATAAGTTTCATTTAATTGTTGCAATGTTGCACAAGCGCCAAGGGTAAGCCAACAGAAAACTTTGTTTATGGTAATCTGTTTCACAAGAAATTTTTTGTTAAAATAATTTTTTTTATGAGAGCTGAACCCAAGGCCTAGGGATTTGAAGGCAAAAAGCATCTTAATAACAACCAAACTACATCTCCAATCCGCAAGACAAAGTCACATACAAGTCCCACTCTGCATGTACTGCACCAGTGAAGAATAATTTTTCCAGACAATAACAATAACATTGTCTTAAGAAGTTTGCTGGGTTACGTGAAAGCTTGTGTCGCAAAACGTATACACTCTTGACTCTCAAGTGGTGGTTGTTTATACTACAGAATAAATACTATGTACTCATACAAATTTAACATTGTCTTGAATCTTTAAATGCTATCTGACTAAAATATCTGATTTTTCTCACAATAGTTTGTTTCTTCCATTCTACAGTGTATTATTTAACACTGTATATATTGGCAGTAATTTAACCTGTCTAATTGTAGACTTTCGGCAGCCATCAACACTTAAGTTAGCCCTAACATCCGTGATAATGGTGTTTATATTTCCGAGAGGGGGTATAATAAGCCACGAAGACATGTCCAGATACTTACCAACATTACACTATTAATCTAGCATTATGTTTATGGGAACATAAAAATGTGTTTACAAATCTGCTAATGTATCACATGTTGACCCCTATTACTTATAATTATGGCATCATACAGTTCTATGAAGAAGAGTTTTACCTTTTACCAAGCAGATGTTGTCCAGAAAGAATAACAAGGGTGTTTTTCATGAGCACAAAAGTCCAATGTGAGTAACACGACTTCTGAAAATGTGCGTACCATGTACATCACTAAACATTTTACCAAATGTATCAATGATTACGCATGCATAAAATCTTATAATTATAAAACGAAGTGCAAAAAGAACGGTACGATTTGATGAAGGCAGATTCATCATTCATTCATCTTGGTCAAAATTAATTCAATGCAAACACGTCATGCTTCATAAACAGGGCTGGAAAAAGTGCACGACCGGCGGCAACATTAATGTCATGGAGGCATTTTAGGGGAAAAAAATTCCAAAAATTAACTGTGGGCTTTATAGTGCACCGATACAATTGGTGTTGGAGATATTTTATTGAGACAATTTTCATGGTTGGAGGCACAAACATTTTTTTTTTCAGGCCTGCTCATAAAGACAAAGTTTAATTATCATTCCATTCCGATGAGTAGTGTACTTGCCACACAAAGAAATAAATAATAATTTCTTTGATAAGAAATTTAAACCCTTTGTATAATACTGTGTTGGAGCAATTGGTATTGTATACCAGTATCAGGATTATATGGGATTGTAAGACATGGCATCAGGGTGTAATTGATACACCAAGGCATGGCTTCTAATTTTTCACAACAGAATACTATATCGTTATGCTTCACCGAAAACATTTACATATGGATTTTACAAGGATATCCATCACTCTATATAAAATCGCTATCACGGGGTCAGTAACCACAACAATGCTGATGAAGCTATTTTATTTTTTTTTTTTATCTTTAGTGCTAGACAAGACCGATTACTACTCAAGTATACACGAACATATGTTGTTTATCTTTCCAAGTGCTACCTATACACATAATACCATTGTGGTGC
>NW_022684135.1:584527-613008 GCF_011630105.1 Anneissia japonica | reverse complement strand
ACATGGAGGAATCGGTTTTTCATCCATGGTTGTGAAAACATAAGCAATATACCATGGACATATTAATAAGATCTTATTAATAGGTTTATGCATATATACTTAGGGTTTGTTCTCAATTATCAACATTTTTCCGCAAGTGTACAAACAGTACTCGTTTTAGTACCCCTCCCTCCCCTCAGAAAGTGTACTTAAAAAATGTTTATCCAGGTATTAGTATTCATGAAGCAGACCTCTTATTTTTCATGATGTATTTACAAAGAAAGGGTATAAATTTGTCTACCCTCCCCCCTATAATAATAATAATGTATTGTTACCTCTTCTGGCCCACTAATGTACTGATTTTAATACAATAAATAACAAAATTTTAACGGAAACAGCTAATGCATGTTTTTTTTTTTAAACATGTGGTTATTATTATGTTAAGTGCATATTTTGTGACAAATTTGTGTGATGCGCCCATGTATGGGCATGATGATTACATATTACACCCAAATATGGGCATTTCACATTTATTTGTCACATAGAATTTGATAGTGCGAACAGAGCTTAATTTGCACTTAATAGTCTCTAGTAGAAATTCATTCTTTGTGGACATAAGCTTATACATTTCATGTCTACTTTGTGAAGCACTTTCCTTTTCATCTTTTATTTGTTGTAATTAGACTAATGGAGCTATAATAATTATACCTAACAAAGAAGTAAGTTAATTGGAGTATAAAAGTCACTTTCAATAAACTACTTGTTTTCTGAAATAATAATCCCTTCTAAATATAGTATCACTGAAAATACAAGACAATCAATAGCATTTTTCTAGGAAATTATGACTATTCCGTTGGTCTTAAATGTTTGGAAATTTGGTATGAAAGTAATGCCATGAAGAAAAACACTTTACTTTTCCAGGCTCTGGAGAAAAAATTGTTTTGATATGCAATACATTTGATTTTTCTAGGACACAAAAAAGGTGTTTGATGAAAAATTTGGGAAGCTAGGCTAGGCTAGTCTAGGGTTAGTGATACATAATTATTTGAATATTTAAAACTGGGGCAAAAGTAGACCAAATTGCCCTTTTCTCACCTTTTTTTCTACAGTTTTTAGATATTAAAAAATCTTTATCTCATTAACCACTCCAGATTTTTTAGTCAAACACCATTTTTGTGTCTTAGAAAAACCAGATGTACAGTTCAATATCAATATTTTTTCTTCTCTGGAGCTTGGCTTTAAACATTTTTTAGAAGAAACAGGCTACCTCTTCTGGCCCACTTGAACAGGCAAAGCACATCAATATATATGCATTTTATCAACCTCCCAGGATGTTTAAATTTCTCCAGGATTTTCTGGGTGATCACTTTAATTGGCTTGTTAAAAAAAAATGAATGAAAAAGTTTTTTTTTTGTTCCATGACCTATAATTTTCATTAACAGTTCTAATTTGTTTTAATTAATCATGGCTCATGGGATGAGAAATGATTTATAATTGCTTTTAACATTCTATTTTTAAACTGCTCATTTTTTACGAGTTAGTGTTACAATCTGTTAAAATTCCTCGGACTTGCACGTTTAGCAGGTCAAGTTGAAAGTAAAGCCGCGTAAACTGTGAGAGACCGATATCGATCGGCATGTAAAGCATGCTGGAGATCTCGAGATAGATCGCTGGGTAGATTAGTACAGATTGCAACAGCTCAGACCTGTCAGTGTTGGGTTACTACCAAACAAGAAGCTAAAACCTCACAAGAAAAACAATGTCATGAATATCGGCTAATAATTAAAGCACAGTCTCTACTTCCACATCACGTACAAGTTTTTTTTTACCCCCGTAGTAAACATGATGTAGTAAACTAAAATACTGGGTCAAAGCGACCAGCTTTGAAAAACAGTCCCAAAAACAAGGTATTTTCTAAAAAAATAAAGCAAAGCATTATCATAGGGTTGCAATAGAAATGTATGTACCCCATTTAAATTATTGTTTTTATTTATTTATTTTTTGTGTGTTTTGTGTGTGTGTGCATTTTAATTTTATAATTTTACAATTTTATTTCTAAATTTTTTTAATGCCTACTGCAAAAACCTAATTATAGTATTTGTAAAATAATGATAATAATAAGTTTATGATAATTGCAATATTTACCTGTACAGTATATAAATTAATAAAATTGATACTGGTATTAAAGTACCAATAACAGAAAAGTGCAATGTATTACTGTATTATAACATATAAACATAATTTAAACACAAATAAATAAAATAATAATAATGATAATGATAATTCAATAATGTGACCTTTTTTGTATTTTCTATAATTATGATAATAATTTGACTTATTTCTATTTTTAATGAACTGAATTTCTGATGTTTTTTATCTTTAACATTTTACTGTTTTGTGTCTACTTGAGGTTTTGATATTGTGAATAAGTTTTAAGGTTTTAAACAAATTTTGTGATGCAAACCATATCAGCTTTGTTTTATATTTTTATACCTGAATAAATAATTAAATAAATAAATAAATAAATAAATAAATAAATAAATAAATAAAAAATAAATAAATAAAAAATAAAATATTCAGTGATTCACAAATAGCAATAAACATATAAATATTTGTAGTAAACATGATGTACTTGTAGTAACCTACATTTGGGTCAAAGCGACTGGGTTGGTCTATGCAAAATGATAAAAAAACAAGGTATTATTTTTTTATGATAAACCAAAAAAGTTTGAACACACCTTCATTGATGGGGTAATTTCAAGCATTATCATAGGGTTGAGATAATGCTTGTACAACTGTGAGTAATGATGGATGATTCAAAACCAAAATACACATACACAAGAAAGCTTTATTACATAAATATGCTATTGGATAGCATAACTATCTTTTCTCAGTCTGGGTAAATTTAAGCGTCCATGGGTTACACTAAGCATCATGACCTCTCTCTTGACCTTTTGAGTGAGGCAAATAAACATCTGAGAAAGGGCTGGTTGCCACATCTGTTGGAAATAATCAGATGGTTATTTCTACAACAGTGATGTACTGTAACTCCAAATACAATTAATTGTTCGTTTCACGTCAGGTATTTTAAATTATTTTTTGGTGAGGGTATTTATTATTTGCTATTTACTAGCCTATCATTTATAGTAAACAGGCTGGTAAATAGTAAAAATTGTTTTTTGTTTATAAAAGTATAATGAATCTTTCTAATATATTTCTACAATTTATATTCCTACTTCTTCTTAAGCTTGACCTCACTCTTTTAGAGAATCATTATTCTTACTGTCCATGGAAAAATTAATTTTTTGAAAAACAGCAATAGTAAATTTTTTCATGAGGTTCCAAAATTTGATGAGGGTAGGGATGGGGAAACTAGCAATTAATTTGATTTGGCCTAAACTCCCTGTGATGCAGATGTTACTATAATTACTGGTAACTAAATTATGATGAAACTGACCTGACCTGATTGTAAAATAATCATTAGGCCATGTTTAAAAATTAGCACCATAGATGTATATTTAGAAAGAATAACTGTACAAAATTAGTATCAATTTCCTGGAAATATCAAATATATTTCTGAATAAATTAAACCCAATACCATCATAGGATTTACTTTCAGAGTGAGGTTTGTAAGTTAACATTACCCCAACATTTTCAAAGTATCAACACAGATTTAACCTACGATGGACCAAAAACAATAACATGTTGTGAATTATTAAAAGGTCCTTATTTTTAAGGAAGTTGCAATTTCGCAACTGATCATTAAAGAGCATAAAAAACCAAGACTTTTTATCATACACATAAGAGAGGAACTTTCCCCCAATTTCCTGAACAAAACATTACATTGTTAAAAGTAAAACTAAAATTTGTTTAAAGTGTATTTATTATGCTAATATACATAATAGTAAAGTTAATATATGCCAAAGACAACTCAAGGAGTCACTCTTGCAAATAATACATTTTTAGTTGGTAATACAGGGTGAAACAGTAAAATGGGAGCAATAAAATGGTAAAAGAATCATTTAAATCCGACATTTATTTATGAAGTTACAAAGTTGTTACAAAGTTTAAGCATATATTTGTTGAAAGAATAATATTTGAAAAATTAGCCTTTATGTTTACGATTTCTGGCATTTCTCAGGCAGAAACCATCACCAAATCATTAAAAATTCTTGTTTTAACATTGAAAATGGGGAAAATAACAACATAGCATGATGTATAGATATAAAGGTTAGTTTAATACAGTAAAATATAATTTCAAAAATGTTTAGATTCCAACATTTTTGGTCATTATCTCTGAAACAAAATTTGCGACGAGTGACTGGTTTGGCTTGTCTTGGCCACATATGTCTACAGTGTTTTTGTTGAAGGTCCAAACATCAATTTTTAAAGCTTTTACTACTAATCTCCCAATGGTTGTTAAATGGTTGTTTACATGTCATTTGCAGTACAAGCCCATCGCATGTTGCATGGTCGTTATTGTTATATGGGTCACTTGATTCTGTCACATACTGGTTACCTATCTGTTCTGTTACGCATGATTAGTTACTCTGTGTTCGCATGCTTTTTTATTGATCTTGGATTTGATGTATATTCACAACATATCTACTGAGTTTTACTTATAATCAAAAAGCGCATTAATTAACAGTACGTGTCTTAGAATGTGCGGGTTCAACTCAATGTACTTGAGGGCATTCCTTAGATCTAGTGTATTACATTTTGCGGGGTTTTTCTATTCCAATGGCAAGTTTCCGTGTTGGTTATGGATTAACGAGGCGTATGTGTTACATAATCAATATCTAAGGAAATTCAATTTAGCGTTAAGCATACTTATTTCCAATTTCATACATCATTCAGTAGGTTTTCCTTTGATTATACACTTACGTACACAGGGGCACTTCAATAAGCTGTATCACTTGCCGAGTGCAATTATTTCCCTGATGCTCTCTTTGCATACAGATAGTAGAAACAGGATCTTGGAAGCTTCAAGAGAGAGCTGAAATCATTCCTTTTCAGTGCTGCATACATCCGAAAAAACATTTGCAGGAGCCCCCTAAGCAATGTATAGCAGATACCCCTGCTATATAAATGTTCTATTGTATTCTATTAAAAAACAAATCTTTGTATAAAGACTGAAATGAGCCTAAGGAATAAATAAACTGTTGTTATTATCATCATAACATTAATGTCCTAATTATTATTATTATTATTATGATTATTATGATTATTATTATTATTATTATTATTTATTATCATCATTATTATTATTATTTTCATAAACTTCTATGTTGCCCAACCAATTTAATGGTCTATGCAAAATATTTACCATAGAGTACAATTTGTGAAGAAAATATTTGTTCAATACTTCTCAATTAAAAGTTATCAATAAGCTTTATTTATAACATGAAATCTTAGCAACTAACAGTTTATTTTTCAGCAAAGCCATGTATACAACAATTTACATAACCAGAAAATAAAAATAAAAAAAGAAATAGGGCAATAACCTAAAATATGAAAAATAAACTAATCATATAATTGTTTAAATTACAGAATATCACTTTATAAACTTACTGGAACAACATAGAGTAGTTTACAGTATGTGTATTCTGTTTTACTGTTATTTACGATGTTGCATTTTTTTACATCATCTACTAACTTACATGTACTTAATAATTAAGGTAACGCAAATGCTTTAGTCTACCATTCCTAATTGACTCAACATGATTTAATAAACTTAAATTAAAATTTGATCATCTTATTAAAGGTTATTATTATAATATTTAACACGTTATTATTTCAACTCAATACTTTATCTGTTGGACTTACTGAATCAATATAGATCATAATTTCACTTAACTATAAAGTAAACACCAAAGGACATGATCGTAAGCACATAATATTACTAGCAAATTTAAGTTTCATTACAATCAGCACTAACAATGATTTTACTCTCATGAGTATCAACATTGTACATGTGTTTAGCTACCTCGTTCTACATCAAATATACAGAACAATTACGCCAAATTGATCCAATAGGCTTTTTCGGTAACTTAATTCCGATGCTGTTGTTACGGGGAATTGATAATAATCGATGGTAAATAATCTGTAGTAGATTATCTTTCTTGAGAGTGAATACAGGTCAACTGATAAATGTAACATTTGCATTATATAGATTCTACTTTTGTGTTTTTGCGGAAGCCAAACCGATGTGTATTCCCACTGGTTTATATCTGACTATTTGATATTTATTGGATTTTTTGGTATGAATCACACAAAGGATATTCCAACAAGACCTAATTCCAATGTGATACTTCTGATAGTGAATTGGGCAATAAAACACCCTATATTTCCCCATGATTATGTAACCTACACATGGGCCATATTTTAAACAGGATCTTAAACATACAAAAGGATCAAAATATTATTTTATAAATTGATGGAATTAAACCAAGAACCAAAAGTCTGAAAAGATCTCCATGTTATAAAAATTTAAATAATTTATCAATTTTTACATTATTTTTTTTATCACAATAATAATAATTTTGGAAATTTCTATAGCGATGGTGTCCACCAATCAGTACTCATGGCACTTTTCCCTAAGGCTTTAAAATAATAATAATATAGCAATAACAATTTAATATTTTAAATATAAATGATTACTGTATACTTAAAAAGTCAAAATACTGTCAAAATCTTTAGTTTCAGTATTCTTACAGTATGCAGACCCAGCAAATCATACAGGTTATTATAATACCGAATACCTGAATATAAAACACTTGCAATCTGATGCAGTCTCATTGATAACCATGTTATTTATAATGAAGCCATTAAAAGTTAATTCAATTTATGATAATATTCTTTAATCTTATATTGGGGCAACAAAGCAAGTGTTTGCTATATACTGTACAGTATATTGAATAATCCAAAGGAATAGATTTTTTATACCTGATTTTTTATCTAGAAATAGACTCTTCTAATGGGATAAAATTTATTCTTATTAAAAAAAAAAGAAGATCAAAATGGTAGATTGGGATCAACCTCCAAGTCATACCATGGGATGAGCACCCTTCCATATCCCAGGGAACTGAACCTTCTCAGAATATGCACAGTTGACTTTTCAGTTCATACAAATAGCTGGAGGAGATGTTGTCCATTAGTCATCTGTAGTGTTCTTTCATCCTTCAGAGTAACCTCACAAGCCAACCTAGTTAACCTGAAACTCTTTAATAATTATCTTTCTGACCAGATCAAATACCAGTACAAATTATTTTAAACTCTTTTGCTAAGTGTTGATTGGCTTGTTTTTTATTCACCAAGTATACTGTCATGGTAATATATTTTTATATTTTACAGCTAGCTTATCTATAAATTTTAAATGCCTCAAGCAAACTGATAGATAGACATTGATCGATTAAATATATCTGATTATTTGAGTAAAGGATTAATCAATAGTTAATTGACATTTAACTGATAGATTGACTGCAAATTACAGTATTTATCGGTTTGTAGGTTGACTTTATTTGGTTCACAGCAAAGATCTTATAAACACAAGATAGCTTTCCCTGCCATTTAAGCATGCAAATTCTGTAATACTGTAAGGCATGAATGGCGCCCTCTTGCAAAACTGAAAACTTCTGAACCTTGACTGCTCTGACCATAGCGTACGCCGCGCGACTTTACGTTTACGTGTAACAATTAGAAGCGTCTGGTTTACAATGCGCCCTCTCTTTAGAACATAAGGAACAAATTAACGTACTTGGTAACAAACTTTGAACACCCTAAATCAGATCCAAGGCAACAACTAGGACGCCCTCTCCCAAAACTGATTTAATACTTTTTTGTGCCAAATCGACGCTTCTATTTGTTACGCGTAAAATCGCGGAGAACGCTATTTTGTGTTTATAAGATCTTTGATTGACAGTTAATATTTCAGGCCTAATGCCCTGCCCAGACATGTAACATGCCTAAATATGGTCATGATGACATCACATCATTACCATATATAGGACCAGCTTGACTATATATAGGCATACAACAGTTTATTTTATACAGTAAATTTGATAATTTGGACAGCGCTAGCAGGCCTGCCTGTATATTATTACAGTGAAATTTTATATTGTTTTTGTATGCCCAGCTTTACTTTTCAGGCTTTATAGCCCAAAAGTGAATGAATAGTTGGGCGTAAAACAGTTTTTTTAGTCAAAGAAAATCTGATAAAATATCTACCTGCATATTACAGGGTATTTTTATATTGTTTTTTATATGCCTTAGCTATAGTTTTATTTATTTATAGCCCAAAAGTGAATGAATAGACATTGATTGATTGATTACAGCACATACTGCAAAAGGTGTCTCTGTACTGCAAAATAGAAGCAGGGAGAAGAGATCAATAAAATAAAACACAATGCAGAAAAGACGGCAGTTAATAAATATATATATTTGGCGCCATCAGACACAATACATGGTATTAAGGAAAGCAAAATAGCTTTCCAAACCCCTACATTTAAACATTCCATACCATCATGTATGAAATACCATATATTGCCCTAAGTATCTGGTACAGTATCATTCCATAATATGTATGCTATTATTATTTACACTATAAATTCATTCTGATCATAGAAAGAAAAAAATGACTTTAAGATGTTCCAGAATTTCTTATAATTTGCATTTCATATGTTCTTTGCTCCACCATGTAAATACCTTTCTTGCCACTGTTCTTATTCTGCAACAGCACGTAGGCCCTGTTGATGGTCGTTTAACAGTCGCATGGGCACGTTACTGTAATGTGTGTATATTAGCTTAGACATAATGTAATTGTTATGCCAAGTGGTCCCCTGTGGTACAACTGGCCAGCTTCATCAATTTAATTATCTTTCATTGATGATGTATCTTATTGATTTTGTTCAACTATATTTAGAGTAGGTTAGGTAAATGCGTTGGTGTAATATTGATGAACTACATAGCGCTTTGCATTCTGAATAAATTGATCTTTTCCAACATCTCTCAAGTACTGTATATACATTACTGAGCTTTTACATATTGTTACAATAAATTTTTGAATTTTCAAACATGAAGAATCGCACTACAGTACCCACTGTAATTAGGGATCAGATTCAACACTAGTCACTAAGCGTAAGCTTGGTATTCAAGTGGTTAAGACCCCAGGCTAGTTATCTGGAGGTCATGGGTTCAATTCCCACCAGAATCACTTATAAGGTTTTTTTTTTGCAAGTATTTGGGAATGTACTGATCATCATTATCATTTAAATTGATCCTGATACACACACAAAAAATTGAATACGTAGGACAGTGTCAGAACTGAAATCGGGTTATTGTCATGACACCACTTTTTGCACAAAATGCCAGAAATTGGCACAGACCTTTATAGAATTTATCGACCGAACTTTACAACTGAACGATCAGAACAGGTCATAGTACGCACTTAAATACAATTATGCTTTCATTTTCCAGGACCTTCTAACAATATCCAAGGTGCAGGATTTAGTTGAACGATCCACTGACTACAGTATATGTGTGCCACTTTTCAAATGACGCTGTCTACAATTATTCTTTTATTTTACTAGTTGATGAAACTCGGGACAAGCCAGTGGCAGATTCAAAGGGGGGGGGGGGAATGCCCAGTCAGCGGAGCCCCACCTTTTGAAATTTTCAAGAATATAAAAAAATGAGAAAATATAGAAAATTATATTACAATTTAATTTCTGCCAATGATCATAAATGTTCTAATACCTCAGCCGCAACCATGGTGGGGCTACTGTAAGTGGTCTAGACCCTTCATTTATGAAATACCCTTCATGTTCCCCCTCTATTTAAAATTCCTGGAGCTGCCACTGCAACCAAATTAATTACCATAGGCTACAAAATCAGTTTGTGTGGAATTTCTTATACATTGGGAATATTACTCCATGTTAAGCTCATTCTATTCTACAGCCAAGTCCTTCAATTTTCACCTGCTTCTCACTGATAGATAAACTAAACACCAATCACCAGCAGATAAACCACAACAGTACTATAGTGTACTCACCTCACCCAACAAGGATTTAGTACAACAATAATAAAAGTTGCTCCTTATATTTTCAATTGGTTCAATTGGTTCTATACAAACTTGTCGAGTGATTCAAACTAAAGAGCGAAAGAGTCTTTGTACCTCAATGACAATGACTGACACGCTCGCGAGATAAATTCACATTTTTGTTATAATAATACCTATTCATATTGGTTTATTGATTCATATTCTATACTGTACTTTACTGAAGTGTTCCTTCTTTCATTATATTCTATTTTTCAAAATTCCTATCAACAAATGTTTCAATAAAGCTCATAGAATGAACATATAAATGTAAGGTATATAACATGGTACAGAACCAGCTGTACTGTCTGTTAAAATCTTCTCATTTTGAAGACTTGACTAAATTGAAGTAAATGACATTATTAGTCATATCCTCTAATTATTTTACGTCTCATTTCTTTACTAATTTTGCATCAAAAAGATTAATTTTACTTGTATTTTTTTTACAAAGTGACACTGACAATGAAAGAATCTTGTATCTTTTATCTTGTATTTGACGACAATTTGAAAATCCTACAGTGTATTTTAAACAGCTAATTCAATATTAATAATTGCAAATAACAATATTTCTAATGGCAAAATAAATACTAAATTAATTAAAGTGGAGAAAATCAGTAGATCCCCTAATAAGTAGACACCTTAGGGACCAAAAAAAGTGTCCCCTTAATAGGGGTGTCCCCAAAATAGGGGTTGGCCTTAGTGTTAAAAGATATACTTTCCTTTGTTTTGTGGCTGAAAAATGTCCCCTTAACAGGAGTGTCCCCTTTAGAGGTGTTCCAAAGGAGTGGTTCTATTGTATATATTATTGTAACTAAAAAAACAGCCATATTTGAGGTACTGTAGTGATGTTGTTTTATGATTATTACTAGTCCAAGAACACTCTGCTCATATCTCTGGATATTAGAAGGTAAACACAGTCACAACCAACGAAGATGGCACTGTTTTTAAAATGTATTTATTTTCACACACCTTGTATCAAACTTTCCTTTCATCTTAAAATACTGTATCTGCCCTACCCACCTCCATATTGAATTCAGTCCAAAATCAGTCACCCAAGTAAGCCTACAGTACACTCGAGATAATGAAATTCAGATTATCATTCATCATACTATAGCTCTGTATTTCAGTGTGTTTCATGTCAACCATCCCCACCATCTTTTGCAGTTACTATTTATAGGTTATTCCTCTTTGGTGTTGTTAAGAAAAAGCATTAATTCTGACCTATGGTTGCTTAACCCATATACCGAGATTTCTCAAATGTTAATGCGCATCACCTCTACTTTCAAGTTCAAGAAATTTTTTTGAGAACAAAGACAATTTGTTCTATATAGCTACCAAGAGTGTCATTGCTTCAGTAACATGAGGCTTTTAAATTTAATTATTAATTCCCAATTGATGAACTATTATATCCCCTATAGTTTATTTTTCAATCATGTTATAGAAAATTGAAAACTGAGAAGTGAAAATCATGAATAGAATTTAATAAACATGACCTTTGTACATTAAACCAGAACTTGAACACTACAGTACAGTCAACAGCTTAACTACTGTACCTACTACCAGTGATAATGTTGACCATATCATGAACAGGTTTCTTTTCCAATTGTTATGCAACATTGGATTTCTTAGTAAAATCAAATAAAGACTTCTAGTTTCTAACTACACAGGTGTTTTCAAGCCGGTAAAATCTATTTATTCACTCAAAATTAAAGTTCAGATTAATGTTAAAGCACAAGTGGTTAATAGTTGGCAAAAGTGATTGCAACATCAGCGAGAATAAATATCTAATTTAATTTTTATACTACACATTCTTGAAGCTTGAATACCTCTACCATGGCAACAGACCTTCAATTAAGGAGGCATGTTCCACTGCTTGTTTGAAATAACATCATTTCAAGAGAAATGATTTAAGTGAAAAAAATGACATGTTTCACAGAAATGTAATTGAAATATCATTTCACAATTAAGAAAAATAGGCTCCCAGCGGGAGTGTGTGTCTACTGCCTTATACAGGTGTTTTTATTTTTTTAATTGTATTATGTTCTTCAATATGCAAATGTGTGTACTACTGTAGTGTATCTGGATTTTTCATGAACATTTTTTTTCATAACAATATTCTGTATCTAGGCCTACTACTATATTACACTAAAAACACTTCAAAAATGAGTAACTTTGGGAGTTACCACGTTATGTCGTTGATCAAGAAGAGTACTACCACATTCTAGAGGGTGTCCTTTAAATGACGGTAAAAGGCTTTCGTGGCGAACGCATGCTGCGTCTCTATAACGCGTGTTCGAGTTTTTCGAACGGAATTTTGTTCGAGTTCCGAACACTATTCGATTGTCAATAGAGCGCCCCCTACCTCGTGGTAGTAGTACCCATCATGCCTAAACCGGATTTACCCTTTTCCGCCATCTTTAATTGTTACATCATGACATAGTGTCTACGCCCCCGTTGTGGGCAACAGACACAAAAATGGTAACTTTTGCAGACTGAAGCTTTAATAATGGTTTGGTCTGTGAAGTAAGACCATGATGCCCATCCAATAGGTTTTGATTTTATAGTCAACTTGACTTATAATAAGTGAAATAGTTTGATTGGCAGATTCACCAAAGTAGTATAATTAAAGTCATAAAAGTTAAAGAAAATGCAGATAAAAATCAACTAACCTAGCAATGTCTCATTTGACGCAACTATCACAAATTTGTAATTATTTTTTTTAAAAGCAAGCCCAAAGTTTTTCTACATATCACAAAGCCTTTTGTTATAATATATCAACTTGTTATCTTTCTCTTATATAGTACATTTACTGTAACATCATAAAAGTTTGCAGTAACAAATGAAAATAAAACTCAATTACAGTAACTACTCGTGTGTCCCATTTTCCATCATTATACAATTAACTTTCTTTTCTACACATCATAATAACTTTTGTTAAATTGGTATCTTTCACTTTTCTGTTGTCGTTGCAAAATGCATTGTTCCTTCTTTGTGGAATACACTATAAAGAAAAATTTATAGTACGCCAAATTTTTTTAATGTTTCATGAGTGTTTTCTCATGCCTTTGGGGGTTCACCTTCTATTTTTACATTCCAAAAGTTCAAACGACCCAGAAAATCCTTCGGGCAGAACTCAAACCATCCTTATATTGTACAGTAAGTATTAGAGTATTAGGCCTATTAATTATCTGTAGTGTACAGTACATACAAATGATATGTGAACCAAGGCATGTATGGTGACCATATATTTTTTTAAAACCTGACACAAGAAAAATTTAATAATTATTTGGCATTACTGCAAGGCACTACAACTACTCTTATTACAGCAACTTCATAAAGTTGCATTTTATCACCATGTATAACTACTACTTCCGGACATTTTATGTCTAATATTGACCTCGTGAACACAACAACCGCTAAGTGTGAATGACCTCGGCCGCTTGTAATTCGGTGATCATCAGATTTTCCTTGAAATTTTGACCTGATAATCCAGTTTGAAATTCAAGGTTATCAATTGAGGCTTTTCCCATTGTATTGTGCTCAATAAAAGCATCAACATACCATCTGTTTTTCTAGATAGTATTTTACTACCAACCAAAAGCTATATTAGTGGAGTTATTAAATAACCACAATCTTGTTTTATAGACTTATCTGGACACTGTTATTTTTTCTTTACCACAAATGAAATACCAATGTGGTTTATGGCCATTCATCTTATTCAAATTAAGATTTCCATCTAAAAAAAAAACCAACTTTAAACAATTAATTTTACTACTACAGAAATTTAACTTTTATTAAGGGTGGTTCTTCCAACAAAATCTGATCATAGAAGAATTACTCGTTATGAGTCCATCGTGTGAAAGTTCACAGTAAAATCTACTTAGAATTTTCCTTCACTTATGAATCTGTCTACAGCACTTGTTGAACCATTTCAAATTATGCACTTCTATTTTTCTTTGCAACTTTATGTTGCGTCTTAATAAACCATTAATGTTTTCATCTACTTAAGAACTGGCGCCTAATATTAATAAATCAGAGGATAATAATTATAATTATTACAATAAGAAACACAGTACAAAGGATCAAATTTCATAACAATAAAAATTACAAGGCCATCTTGACATGAAAAAATTGCAGAATTTGCACATTTACAGTATGAATATAATTTTTTGAGACAAGAAATTTGGAGTGAAAGTTAAATTTTCAAAAATGTTTAAAAATAGATATCTTATTGTCCTTGATTTTGAAATAATTTGCCAAATTACAATATCCACTTCATGAGAATTATCCAGGTAAGTGTACACTCATAGACTACCAATATCACCATTGATTTGTGTAATTTTCAACTGATTCTAAAAATCGTGATGTCATTGGGAGTACAGATTATTTATAATAGGCAAGGTATATACATAGGCTACAGTGACCATTATTGCAATGTGGATTCTAAGCAGAGATGACCATCTGGAACCATCACACTATACAATAGATGAACAAGAAACCAATGAAAAGAGTCCTATGCAATGTAAACATGTAAACATTGAAGAGGTACACTATAAATACTAGGTCTGTAAACTACTAACATGATAAGAAAAGGTAGGAAACACAGTACAGACTATCTTCACAGCAGTTTAACATATTCAAGCAGCAAAAAGAATCGAATCACATGATCTTTTGGCAAAATATTATGAACAGATTAAGGGATGGTCAGTATAGGAATGCCAATATAGTACTCTACTCTAAATACAAAGCTTAGAAATGTATCATGGGAACATTGTTAATGTCACAATTGATTCATAATGCTCTTCCATAAAATACTGTCCCCAAGTAATGATGTTTTTGAAAAAGAGTTATGTCGATATCTGCAACCTTAATAGGTAGGTAATAGAGTCTTTGATCAGACCCATGCAGGTGGGACAGTCACTACAATTCTAGGATAGCATTGGGCTCATAAAATATTACCATACAGTACATTGGCAGAGAGCCTACAATAAATAGTAAAGTGCACATTTGAATACTAGGTTAAATGCAGTGCCTTTGTCATTGATTTTGCATAATACTGTTGGGATGTGTTTTTTAATACACTGACACACTTTGCCACATGACCGCTACTACAGTAAACTGTGGTTTGAGGTTACCAATTGTGTCTACCCAACTTCCAGGTTTCTTTAGGTTCGAACAGTTATCTTCTTCAGGTGATTGTAAAATATTTTAGTAAAAAGAACAAAAATATAAATTAAAATATTTTAAAGATTTTATAAATATTTATTTTAATTTAATTTTTGTTTTTGTATATCCTTGCCAAAAACAATATTCCACATAAGATATAACTATCAAACGTTCAAATAAAATAGAAAAAAAGTGACTCAAAATAGAGAAAGTAAAGCAATATTACTCAATGTTTTGACTTTATTTTTGGTCATCATCAGGAATAACACTTACAAACATAGTGAGAGTAAATACAAAAAATGCTACAATATGCAAATGTAATTCATGAACAATACATATGATAATAAGTAGCAAATATTAAGCAGCAAATAACTTATAAGCATATTAATTAATTTTATTCATTAGACAAACAAGGGGCAAGGATTACTCAAGTATTTAGAGGCTCAACTCTTACATATTAAGAATGTGAACCAATAAGTACATATAAAAACATGATAAAAACATAAACTTGTATAAAATGCTAAAACATTAAACCTTGGAGAAAGTGCAATCAATGACATCTAAAAATATTGGGTCACTTTGTGATCGTAAAATCGGTATTGGAAATTTCATATGTTTTTTCCATGCCTTTAAAAGTACAGTACAGATCAATAGATGGTAGTAGTATCATCAATTACATGTTAATGATAAGACATCACTCACAAGGAAGATATCAATTAAAGATAAATTACAGAGTATATTGACCATCAATTTTCTGTTAAGTGGATACTAATCTAGTTAATCATTCTTTTCTTCTTCCATTTAATTGGAATTTACTTGTAACTGTTATATTTTACGTTGCTGGTACGATGCATAGCTTTCAATGTGTATTTCATGCTGTTTAATTATTATTGATTGTAAATTGATCGTATATAAACCTAAGCAGTTATCCATGATAATAATCAAAATTAAAGGTATAAAGTCGGTTCACGCTATACTGTAAAATTTTCTTTGACAAAAAACTGATGTACAGTATACCCATACTGTATACAGCAGTCATGATGAGCCTACAGTACAGTATATATATGGTCATGATGTGATGTCATCATGACCATATATAGCCATATGTTTTTGTCAAATAAAATTTGATAGCCATAACAGGACTTCGAGTATACTGAGGGTCAAGAAGTATCTCTATATAAGGCCAGATATATTGAAGCAAAACATGCTTTTCATCCAGGCTTTTTGGAAAAGGATAAAGGCCTTTAATAATTTTTAAAATTTTCTTTTCCCTGCAGTATATTTTTTATCGTTTGGAAAATTGCTGTCGTCAATGGAAGCAAAAAGCATTGCGATAATCTAATTATTGTTTTTATAGGACATTTCAAATTAAGACAATTCTTCATTTTCTACGAGAATTCTATATTAAAACCAAAAAACAAATCTGTATAAATTCATCCTCCATTTTTCATATTTAGGATTTTATGATTTTAGAATCATTGTACTATTAAAAAAATGTTAACATTATGATGATGATAAGTGAAATTTGTATAGCGCAAAAATAAAACTGCTTATCAGCAATGCAAAATATGACAATTTCATAAAACGGAATATGCAAAAGTCATACATTATGGTTGACTTTTAGTTAATAATTACTTAAATTGCACAGATTTAGTCTTAATTTTAACAGATCCAGGCACCAATTAAATCGGCCTTGGACACCTTATTCCATTGTTCGGGATTTTAGTACATGAGTAAAAAATGTATGCTAAGATAATTAGACGATTTAAATGCACGATACAAGATAAATGCATTAGCAGATATTCTGTGTCATTGGTAATAAAATGGATTCAGCACTAGATTCATCTCCTTCGTCAAATGCAGGTTTTTTTTAATGCATATTTGATACGGAATACAGTAGTACAACTACGATTTTTTAGTCGGAGTAGGATGAATACGTTGTTCTATAACACTGGGTTGAATGTACTTGTTTCTATTATGTGAATCTAATCTACAATCCAACGTTCTGTTAGTCACTTTTCAACATCTTGAATATAATTGATGATTCACTGTGCATTTCTTAAGCATCATTCATTTAACAAAATAATCTACTGTATATTCACGTCCTGTACAGTATACATTTTACCACGTTTTTCATCAATAAGTGCGTTATTTGTCCCATCCTGCAATATACCTGACTGTAGCATATAACGCATTTTTTCAATAATTTCTTTTGTTATGGCAACTGTACATATTCGATTTTTAATTTTTAAGTAAATATATTAAATATTGCGGCTTTTATTTAAATACTGTACAGATCTAAATATTCATTAATTTATAATAAAGCACAAAATAAATACCAAAATTATGTAAATCGAAGCCAAATAAATCTAATGAATGCTATCACTATATGGACAAATTTCAAGAGAGAAATGATACGAATTAAAAGGAAATATTATATGTGTAATTTATGCTGGTGGTTTCACACGTTGCTTTACGCATGGTTCATACATACAAATAAATAGGGCATAGCATTGCATTGCGATCAAAATCTTATTTTCCCCGGCAAACTCGAGTACATCACGATACACCACACACTCTGTGATGTCACCGCATTTATAATCTGCTTCACTTCATCTTCTCTCTGTAGTGATTTTGCATAGCAGCTGTGGTTTGTAGCTAATCTCTACACTAACCATATTATAATTCAGGTTGTACAGTACATTTAAACTATCTACAGTATACAGTGCTATATAATTACTTTTACAATATATTTCAGCATTAAAAAAAAGAAAATATACAATAATACATTTTAATTTATCTTTCAATATGCCCTTTCAATAAAAAAAAAAAGAAGTGAGATTGACTATTGAATATTCAGTAAGATAAACCACTATCATTTTTCAGCTGCTGTATAGTTTATTATAATAAGGTAATCTTATATCTTGTATTTATATTATCTATCTACAATTCAGTGATAGATGGAATACTGTAGTATTTTAAAAACCACTGTAGAACTATTATAAGAATGAGCTTTGGGCCAATTAAAAAAAAAACATTTTGTGTCCAAGTACTATTTTTTAGAGTACAGTTAAAGTAGGTAGGTTAAAACTAAGTATTTATTCCCCTACATGAAGTTGTGCACAACATACTCAGTCATATTGGCTTATGCTAGGCTAGATTCTTATTTATTAGGAGAAAGATTAAAATTCTGCTCCGTGTTTGGCTTGTACAAAAAAAAATGCAGTGGCTCCAAAAGAGTAAGTGGGACAAGACAGGAGACATCACTTTTGCTTCTTTATGGCCTAATTAATAATGACAGTGTAGCTTGGACCAATTCTTGAGTGACGGATAATTCTGTGAGTTTAAGCAGATACTAAAAGCCACTGGATTTTCAAGTACTGCATCTTGCTAAGATAGAGAGCTATAGAGAAGATTATAATAAAACAGTTACGGATAAACTGTACCGAAACATCTGACTAGGAATCACCAACAACATGCAAAAGGTAAGAACAATTCTAGGTCACAATAACTCATGTCTTTACTGTAGTTGACAATAAAAAAAAGTTCTGTATAGAAGCTAGTGTATTTCTATTAAAAATGGTTTCATTCTCAAACTAAAACAGAAAAAACAAAGAAAAGAAAATTTAATTCAAGTGTTACATTTGAAAAATGTTATTAATTTGTGCATGTAATATGCTGTCTCTTATACACATCTAGATGTGTATAAGAGACAGTTACTCAAGTTCCACTACTGGTATATTAAATTATACAAAAATGATAAGCAACAGCTAAAAAGTAAACGTAAGTAAACAGCCAGAAATAGAACCAGAGCTTATATATATGACTATATATATATATACAGTCATATTAGTCACATGTGTTATTGTTTATCTCATTTAATCACCCTCCTTTATTTATTGCCGACTGTTTATTGTATTATATTGGATCTAGTATTTGCCAACTTTTGTAATCGTTCCCTGAATAAATTATTGTGTTCTACTGTCTAAGTCAATGTTTCCGCATCATTATTTTCTGTCTGAAGAAGCAACACTTCTTCCCCCCCCACATACTGTACTTTATATTTCAATCGGCATAAACACAGATTTATCTGATAAATAGGAACTGACTAATCTGGAGCAAATATGCATTTGTTACAATATATAGTTGAAATTAATCCTACTGCAAATCAATGACCAGAGGTTAAAGGTCAATGTAATCTCCCTCTAGGGACAACCATGATATATTCCAAACTTATTATTATTCAATTTGAAATTTAGTTGATTATATTTACTTGTATAATATGGATCATCTACATTTCTTGAAATAAAACTTGTTTAGATTGTCTGATTGCCTTATGAACTGCATACAGTAGGATACAGGTACAGTACAGGTACCTTGCTGTATTTTTTCCTTATATATTTATTATCTTCAATACAGCAACACAAACTATTGTTTATTTACTGTACTTGGATCTTATATTATTCATTCTGAAATTATTCATCATAAAAAACATACTAAATTATATAGGGAGTAAGAAACACATGCCAATAGAAATTGCATATTTACAATTATGGATTGAAATGAACTGAAGTTGGTGCATTATAAATGCAAATAATAATAACAACAATGACCTGTATAGGAGGTCGCTTGTACAGATTAAAATATTTGCCTCGTTGCCTACACACTGACTGACAATATAAATACATACATGAATTCCAGTTTCCCTAAGGCAGCAGTATGCGTATAGAAATGTGCAGTGTATAGTATTATTATAGTACATGCATTTGCATGTATTCAAGTGATATGAATTCTATGTATTAAAAAAAATAATCCTAGAAAATCCCTGTCAAATTTTATTATAGCAAAATAAAGTGATATGCCTAAATATGGTCAAGATGACATACTACCCATGACCATATATAGACACAAGATGACTATATATGGGCATACAAGTTTTTCATCATTCCAAGTGATATGATTTCTATGTAAAAATCTTAGCAAACACAAATAAAAGCTGTCCAGATTAACTTTGACACTGCTATATGCCCATATATAGTCATGATGTGCCTATATATGGTCATGATATGCCTATATATGGTCATGATATGATGTCATCATGCCATGTTTAGGCATGTCACATGTTTGAAAAATAAAATTTGATAGTCTGGACAGGCCTTAAGAAATTAAAAGAAAATGAATGTCCTGTCCATATGGTACAGTGATGTAATAATATATGAGATACTGTAAATGGTAAATACTCTACACTATGATTGGAAATCTTCTTGTATGAAACTAATACAAAGGCATTGGGCTATTCAACTACAGATGCTCGTCTTGTTGTTTGTATGTTGGAAGGCAAGTCAACAGGAAATGAATGGGACACGGAGCTACAGTCAGGGATGTGATGTCAAAAAAATAGGAAGACACTAATAGTAACACATTATAGCATATGGTGGGAAAAGGAAGACAGGACAAGCATATGGTGTGAAACTAGATGATATTAACACAACAATACAAGTTTTCTATCATCGAGACTTCAGATTCTGTGCTTCTATTATATTATTATAATCCAGGCTAAATAATTTCTTAACATTGCTAAAAATCAAATCTGGCTGAACTCCACTTCGACCATTATCTGGGGAACTGCAGTATTCTCTTCTTTTTTTTTGACAGTTGAAGTGAATGTGTAATCAGATAATGTCAACAAAGAGCATAAGAGACATGTGTTATGTGCTTGAAAACAATTACATAATCACTGGTCATCTGTTCTTCAAAGGAACAATAGCACTATTTATAACATATTTATTGTGCCTAACTATAATGTTTATAACAGATGCCTAGTCTAATGATTATAAAAATACTCCTATCTACTGTACTGTCTCTATTATATATTATTACACTGCCTTATACCGTAGGATGTCGGTTACAAAAAGCAGTCTTAAATAAATCAGTTCTTTTCATGAAGTGCAGTGGTAATTGTGCTAATAAGTATGCGATGGCCATCTTTTTCCAGAAAAAAAAATTAGATTGGAAAAAACAACTCAAAATTAGAAAAAAAAAGATATATTTGGCATCATAAAATAATGTATTTTTTTAGTACCATCATCGATATTTTCTACATTTCTATTTGTACAGTATTGTTCTAATCAGAAATTTGATTTCTTAATGCGTTGTTACTAACATTAAATCTTGCATATTATACAAATAAAATAAATAAAATATAGACAATGATTTTGTATAATATTCTTGTTACTAAGCCATGGTTTGTTCGGGGTACTAGAGGGACGGTACAGTACCTGAAAATACATACTGTACAATGACATTTGTAGACACATGAGCCTACAGTATACAGATAAAATATATGTGTTTCATGTTTCCATATATTATTGATGTTGTGAATATATCAATTTATGCATTACTATATATTTGCTAATCATGAAAAGGATTCATTTTTTAACATTACAGGCTGTACTTTCTTAATTACAAGATCAAACTATCGTGTAGGTGAAGGTAAGGTTTCGGTGACACGGTCACACTAAAAGGTGTATACCACTGCACATCGCCACAAATCAGCATTTCAAGGGCGCATGTTTACGTTACTAAAAGCTTTTTTCTATCTAACATTAAATATGAATGAATTAAATCATATATTTGAGGTCTCCATGCCTTTATGCAATGATGACAAGTGTCAACAACAGCCACAATCTTATCACTGAATTTATCAATGAACGCTGACCTCAATTTAATGCTGCAGTCAACGTGATAAGCGAATGGCTGTCCTTGCCATTTTCCGTTTATTGCAGACGACAATAAATAAAAATATCTCAAAACTGTGGCTATTAGTACATTCAAAAATAAAAGATAAAAAAAATAAGTGCTTACTTATAAAAATTACAAGCACTGATTTGCGATGGTAAGTGGGGGTGGTGCATGGTTGTCTGCAATGCAGTGGTATACCCCTTTTAGCGAGACAGTTATTTATCATTAATGACATACAACTTACCTATACCACTCCTCTCCCCTATCATAATAACGATCGAAGTAGTGGGTTTCTGGACCTGATGCTCTTACATCTGGATGCAAGCGTATAAATTCCAAAAGAGCACGGGTTCCACCTTTCTTCACACCTATAATAATTGCATCTGGTAATTTACTTGTTCCTTTATTATTAAGTGTACCAGTTTTAGAACTCTGATGAGTTTTATCATTATAGTAATCAGCACCATCCTCTGATTTTGATGCATTGCCTTGCGTAGGCTGGACACCCTTACCAGACGATAATCGTTCCAGTAAAGTTGGAGTAAAATTTAGATTGTTGGTGGGTGAAAATTTGTAGGAAAAAGGCACAGACTTAATAACGGTTCCATGTTGATTGCTGGCTAATACAGACGAACTAGGCGAATATTGAACAACAGCACTTGGCTGAATTGTATATACCATGTAGACGAGAATAAATACTGAAGATAGTATAGCAACGTATCTCCATTGCCCAACAACACATTTCCTTCGGAAACGCCAACATTTATTTGATGGTTCCATAACTGTAACACAAGCCTCGTTCGTACGTTTGATGAGCTACTGTAGTCACGCTAGAGAGGAAGGCACATAGGCTGCCGGAGGATGATTCTCAAACCGCGGCTAACACTGACAGAAGAATTACGAACAAATACGTAAACAACAACTCACTGTTTCTACGTTAAAAAGCGCTGACAATCCATTTAGCCTACGTAGAACAATCTGAGAACAATCAAGACTTGTGAAAATATGTTCATCTATACGTTATACACTCACAAATCCAACTATGTCGATCGTAGCGGAATGACATCTGCACCACTCTTTTGCACCACTCCGAATCCTAAAGCGAATGTTTAACTTTTTGTGTTGTATTTAAATTCGTTCGTCCCACTCAATCCGCTTTGGGCCAAACCCTAACTGCTGGTGGCGCTCTTACACATTTGATAAATACCACGGACAATTAAAATAAAATTCCATAAATCCATGAATGCTATCTTCAACAAAAGTAGCACTGCATCCACATACTAAATAATAATTATATAATAAACTCATCAAATAAAAGTACAATATACTCATCCTGAAATATATATGTTTTTGTTTATTTATTAAAATTAATTGTCAAACGAAAAAAATAATTTTAGATTCCCTTCACAATAATAGTTATCTACAAAGAGGATAGGTAAAGATGAATTTCAAACTCTTTGTAACAATCGCACCTTA
Source organism: Anneissia japonica (assembly GCF_011630105.1). Classification (NCBI taxonomy): domain Eukaryota; kingdom Metazoa; phylum Echinodermata; class Crinoidea; order Comatulida; family Comatulidae; genus Anneissia; species Anneissia japonica. The sequence goes on along the minus strand of NW_022684135.1, from coordinate 589,553 downwards.
AACAATCCAAGTATTTCTTTAAAATTTGTAAATATCATAAAATGTAAATAAAGCCGTTCAAACGGCATTCCCTGACAAGAATAAACAGGAGTCTCTTCATCTGGCGCCTTTGTAACATCAAATAATTCATCGGGGAAAAATCTTTTACCCTCATCATAGACCTAATTTTCCCAATGAAAAAGTGAAACAAGAATTTCCTGACCAACGAGTTTGCTACATCTCTCGCTATCAGGAAACAAACCACAACGAGAACAACTTACAAACAAAAATTTAAAAATTGCATAAGAGGCCCACATGTATTTCCCCAAAGAGAGAAGTGACACATTGCAGGGAAACACCTTTCCTGACGATTATTCTATACAAAAAAAAAGGACTACATTCTCCAAACGACGACAACGTGTTTGCTATTAGTCCTACATCTCTCGAAGTTGTTTGGTAAATACATTTTTCTCCTAGCCTACGAGAAAATATTGCGAGAATCGTACATCCAAATGGCGCTGCGTCACAGGGTGGGATTAAGCCCCTCTCCGACACCGCTAGTGCTGCCTTAAGGTAGCCCGATGTAGCTTTAAATCGCTTCTCTTTATGCGGGTAAAACCACTTTCAGTGAAATTAGTACATAAGTGACAATATGTATAGCCTATGCAATATTATCGAGTTGATGTAAGATGGGGTAAAACAGATATTAGAACAAATAAATCAGCGATAAAATAACAACTATTGTAATAAAATTGGATCGAGCCGTTTTCAGCCAATACGATTCACTGAAGAACTATTAAAAACGCGTATAGACCTCATACTGTATAGGCTTGTATGTGCTAAGTCTACACCGATTACAATTGCATTATAATAACGTGTGAGTGTATGTGTGTTTACTTAGATGTATACTACTAGTAAAACTGTGTAATACATTCCAAATTCCAAGAATTCATAATACAGTACAGGCCTATTAATTAATGCTGAAACATGTTTATTTCTAGATTTTGTAGTTGTTTAACACTGCGGCGCGCCCGAACTTGTTCGCGCCAAAATGGGTAATCCATCTGATGAAAGAGATATTGTACTGGGGAAGTGATGTAAATGGTTAAAAGTATTAATAGCAAAATACATAATGCTATTTTCAAGAAATTAGCTGGATAAAAAATTTAAAAAAAAACTAAAAAAAAAAAACAGGAAGGCGAGAAAATTACAAAACTGTTTTCAGACGCTCAAACCAAGAAAAAAAAAATTTAAAAATTGCTCAAACCAATTGCGCTGAAGTAAGTCTAATATAGAGGGCGTGCTGTAAATTTTACTTTTGATAATTGTATAATTACGACGACAAGAGAACGTGGGGGAGATATCTTTGACATTTTGTAATGCAGGAAAGACATTGTCATATTACATTATTTTGATCATCTAACTTTTCAACGACCATAACCTGCACATCGTTGAGTAATTCTGGGTTTAAGAGGTAACACAGGTCTCGAAATACACATTGTTTTAGTCCGGCTACTGGCCTCTCTAGCTAGGCCAAGCCTACCTTGCGCTTAGGCTAAACTACTTGCTAAGGCCTAGGCATATTTCCTCTCTGGGTCACCTATTACTACCGGTAGTGGTATGTGTTATGTTATGCTTAGGCCTAGGCCTAATTTCTTTATTTAGCCTAGTTAGGGCCTAGTGTATGGCCCCCATACCGAAACATTTTTGCATGAAGTTAATGCTGTTGTTAACACAACGAGTTCTTCAAGTTTATCGTCATAATCTGTACAGGAATTAAAATACTGTAATTAATTTTCATATAGGCCTAGGCCCAAGGCTAGGCCTAAATTATACTTTTTATTAATAGATGATTTTAAAAATGAAATTGGGTCTTCTTTCATATTCACTGCTATAAATATTAAGGCTGTTGTTATTGTTCTGATGATTACTCAAGTCCAGTTTATTGATTGTTGGAACACACGCTTAACCTTAAACTAATTTTCAAACTCCCAATCAAACTTCTTACACTTTGCTGTATGTAGCATGTTGGATATCATTTCCTGAATAAAAATGTCTAATTCAATGGTATATTGTCTGGTTGCCCTTCAGTGACATAATATTCCTTTGCCTTTATTATGTTTAGAAAGATAAGCGACTTCTATTGAATGTTTCTTAAAAATGTATTTTCATTTTTTTGTTGACTTGGCAGAGCCTGAGAGTTGGAATAAACCACTTAACAGCATCCCCAAGCTTGGACAGGCACCGTTGACCTGCGATTGATAAAAGAATGGCCATCTACCAACGAATATTATTCCAGAAGGCAAGGGGAACTTCCGTGTCTAATTACAATGATAAGCAAACACATACCTGTACATCTAAATCAACAGCAAGTGATGGAAACCAAATTAAAGACTTTTACGAAAGTGTAATTGCTATGGAAACCAATTCAGGCATGCCCAAGTCTCCAAGATCATGTAGTGATGTTAAACAAAGAAAAATAATGAAAAGTCGGACAAGAGATAAAATCAGGTCAAATAGGACCACAACCCGATTCAGGACAGCAAATTCATTCTTCAAGGCAGCAGCGGAAGGAGACTTGAAAGCTGCCAAGGAATTTGTAGAACAAACGTCCGAAATTAATGTCCGAGATGATTTTGGCTGGACGGCATTGATGTGTGCCTGTTGTAGTGGACACTTTGAGATGGTTGTGTACTTACTGAACCACGGAGCAGAGTGGATTGGTATTAAGGACAAATCTGGTGCTGATGCAAAGGTTTTAGCACAGCGATCTGGACATAGACACATTGTGAACTTGTTTGATAATAATCGGGATTACTGCAATACAATTGAAAGTAATGATAATGGTAGGAAACCTCCGGAAGCATTTCATTGTGGTTCTTGTAACACGGATATCAAGGCTTCCACTTTCAATGAACACAGAAATTCTACAGTTCATCAGTTCTGTATGCAACACACAAAACCATCAACATTGTACTACTTGAGTGATAACAACAAAGGCTATCAGATGATGCTTAAGGATGGGTGGGACACTGAAAAAGGACTTGGCCCTCAGGGAAGTGGAATTAAATTTCCAGTTAAGACAATCTTGAAAAGAGATAGACATTGTTTAGGATCTGGATCTAAATCAGAGGAGAGTAGGCCAAGAATAACACACTTTAAACCATATGACACTTCAGCTGTGAAAAGGCCAAGCCAGAAGAAAGATAGTAAAAAAGTTGAATCTGTTCACAAGCAAATTAAACGATCAAAATCTAAAGTAAGGCAATGGGAGATAGAATTTAGGCAGTCTTGGAATATTGAAACACGTTAGACTTCCTATTGCAATACAGTACTACTGTAGTTTATATATTATTCAATGGCATGATTGCATGGGAGACGCAAAAGCAGGAAACCCACTGTTGGAAGCACGTCTGACTCCCTGAAACGTACAATAAAATTGAATTAAGTGAACCAAAACAAGATAAGAAGGAATGACTGAAGTATTTTGAAAAGCTACAGTGTGATTTACAATGGAAAAGATCCTTTAACTGCTTCTTAAAGACTTAAAATAAATTCTTGACATACAAAACAACTTTTAATATTGTTGGGCAAGGAATTCGATAGTTTAAAAAAAAAAAATTATGAATAACAATTGATAATATGGTTTGTGGTTACTGTATATTAATATCTTTTCACAGCCCTACATAGTGAAACAAGTTTTTTTGGGGATTAAATAGATATTACAATTATTATATACAGTAATACAGTATTATTATAATATATGAAGTGTAATTAAAGTTTATTTGTGTATAAATGATGTTTACGTCTCTTTTAATTAGTATACGAATAGTAGATGTAACCCAGGCTATGGATGGGAAAACAAGGACAGCCCTTCTAATGATCAGCATGAAAATGTGCTAATGTTCTCCATAACAATTGGGAGCAAACCAATAACTGGAGGGGGGGGGGGGTTTGTCATAACTAGTTGCTGTGACCAAGAAAGCAGCAGTTCTGAAATTCTGGAAGACAAATTAGACCTGAGTCAAATGAGCAATGTCAAGTACAAGGCAAGGGTGGTAAGGCTGGCACACCGCTAACTACAGCATTAACATCGGGGCTGCTGCTCGCTCAGGGTTTGGTTGGTGGAACCAAGTCTTCTTGGATACAGACCGGAGGTCTACTACACATCTGGCTTGTGTGCAATTTGAAGAACCATCGCTTCTTCGGAAGAGTAGGGGATACCCTGATGCTATGATTCATATCGTCCTCTGTCGTGGAACGATGTCAACACGTAGCTACTAAGTGGCTCTCTATGCAATTCAGCGAGTTATGGGTTATTCTACATATCTTAACAGCCAAAGGGCCACCTTCCCACCCCTTGGAGGTTGTTGCGAAGGTCCAACAAAACAACTGCATTAAAATACAAAAACATGCGTTTTTTAGGACAACACGTTTGCTTGTTAGACTCGCCCGCATCCCTGGCCCTGTTCTGAATGGTCAGTTGTTAAGTTTGACCGACAATCCGGAAAGGTTCATTGCAGCCCAGAGCCCGAAGGCCCCAGAAAAAAATTTAGCAGTTCTTCAAAGTAAGAACACACATAAAGATCTGCAAATTAATGATCAAAGAAACAAGAATACACAAGTAAAGACCATTAAAAATCCAACACATTTATTATATACAAACATGTTATACTCATTTTAAAGCTGATTCACAGTTTTTTGCTCATTTTGAGCCATGTAGTAATTATTATTGCTAATAATTATAAATTATTAATAATTATTACTATTACTGATGATAATTAATTAATGATAATTATTACTTGCTACTAATTATTAATAATTATTATAATTTACTATTACTACTAATAATTATTAATAATTATTATGACTTATTTAGCCTTGTTTCATTCTAAATCCTCAGTGGCGAGTGAGTGAGGGTTGAAAAAGCCAGATAGTATAAAGTGAGAATTTCATGCAAGCATGATTAGAAACAATAGGCTAGGTGGGATTAGAATAAACAGCCTAAACAAGTAAACAGGAAGGCCAAAACTAAACTTTAGAGGCA